>NW_020864349.1:0-112339 GCF_003713205.1 Coffea eugenioides | reverse complement strand
CTTTTTTTTCTTTTTTTTTCATTTTTTCCTCTCTTTTTATTATTCTCTTCTTTTTTTTTCATTCCCCCTTTCTTTTCTCTTTTTTTTCAAGTTGGCTGCTGAAGTATGTACTCCTTTTGAGCAAATAGCCGATCCTCCACTTTACAATGTAGCATCATTGCTCCATTTTTATTCGTGATTAATCTCCAAATTTGCAAGTTTTGAATTGCACTTTTTCCTCGATCTCAACCATAAACACCTGCATAAGGGGAATTTTTCAAAGCACTTGAATTTTTCAAAAATTTTTTTTTTTTTTTTTGAGCAATGATGTAACAATTAAGATTCATGCAAAGTATTGACTTATCAAGATTTTAAAAAATATATACTTGATCTTGGACATACCCTACAAATGTATTATAAAACTTTTGCCTCAATTTGAACTTATTTGGTGAAGTCTCACAAATATATTACAAAAAAAATTTGCTCCAATTTGGGCTTATTTTAGTTGCAAAATAATCACATACAATGTGAATAGAAACTACATTTTTCAAATGAAGAATTTAAATATCATATCCAAATTCATGTAGAAGATTCCATGATAAATCCCTCAAAATAAGACCAAATTGAAAAAGATCTCTTCCTTGTTTTGGGATTGGTGTTGAGGGAAAAGGGTCACTTTTCTTATTGGCTCATCTTTTAGGACCAATCAAATGATATTATTCAGGATTTTGAGATGGCTCAGGGGAATGGTATGTCAGGATCTGTCTTTTTTTTTTTTTTTTTTCCCAAATTGTATCCAACACATTCAATATCACATCTTGGTAAAAGCAAATAGCTTATCACTTTTATTTTTTGAGAAAACTCAGTCAACATATAAGCTGTATAGGCTTGTAATATATGGGTAGAAACGATAGCTAAACATATGAAAACAGGTTATGGCCTTATGATCATGAGTGATTGGTAGATTCCTTAGAGACAATATTTTCACTTCAAATTGTCATGAAAAATAAGTCAACAATGGACTTTATGAGCTTGTAATGTGGCTTGACAACGATAGCTAAAAAAAATAAAATTTTCAAGGACAATGCACTTAAGATCGCACTTCTTCCCAAAATTTGCCCCAGTTTTGGATTTAAAATCCGGAACCCCATTTTGACTCTCTCTTTCTTATCAATCCTCTTTTTTTTCTTCAATAATCACTAAGGGGAATGCAGCATTGGATGTCTTCGCATTTTCTTTCTTTTCTTTTTTTTTCTTTCATCATTTTTTCATTTTTTTCATTTTTCTTCCTCTTTTCCTTTTTTTTTTTTTTTTTTTTTTTTTTACCAATACTGATATCCCAATGTCAATGATAAAATTGAAAACTCCCTAATTTGGAGTGTAGATGGCCCCTGTTTCTTTTTGATATTGAAGACCAAAATATCAATGGTAGAGTCAAATTCCCCCAACTTGTAATTTTTCTCTTGCAAAAATTTTGAGCATCTTTGCCATTTTTTCAATTCTCAAATCTACTTCCCCAGTGTGGGGGTGCGATCATAAGTGCTTTTGAAACGAACCACCAATTTAGGCTCAAATGAGGATGCAAAGGATAAGAGTGTTTAGATGGTAGAAACGATGGCCAAAGCATCATTCTTATTTCTCATGACAACCAAAGTAAAAAATAACCCGTTGGAAAAAACCCATTTCTATTTGACATTCGAAAATTTTTCCGTGGAGGGTCATGATCATTGAGGCTTTTATTTGAAACGAAACTCTATTTTTTTTGAAGTCTCAAATGGGGAAATAAATGATAGAATATGTATAGATAGAGAGACGAAAGCCTAAAGTATCATTCCAAATTTTCAAAACAAATATGAAGTAATGTACATTTTTGCTTTCACTTAGATGTGGATTGAATCTGGTTAGACACACCGGACATTTTCACGAAAAAAAAAAAAATTATCTCACTTTGAAACTAGTCAGCCAATGCGATTGATCTTGGAGGTTCAATAAAAGTGGACAAAAAATGAAAATGAAAAGTGTTGGGGTTGATCTTTTATGACAAGCTATCAAATTTGAATGACCCCTTTTATTTCCGACTATCCTCATTGAATAGTTTAGGCCACAAATCTAGGGTATGCAAAGAATTTTGGGAATTTGACCTGCACTCATGAATTTCGAACAAGAGGTCGAAAAAATTTCAATTTATCCTTATTCCTTAAAATCTATCATGAAATCTCTCAATGAGCAAATAAAGAATGAATATATACAAAACAATAATTGTCTAAATAAAAACTTTATTATTCAAAAAAATTTTTTTTTTTTACTCAAATATAATACATATGAGAAACTAAAAATCTCAAAAGAATATACTTTCAAATATATACACTTTCTCTTTCTATTTTTTGAGACAAAATGTATTAGAAACAATGAATCTAGAGATTTTTGAGATGCTTTACACTAGCACTTCCAAATGGATTTTTCATTCATTTTTTTCATCATCATTTTTTCAATTTTTTTTTTTACATTGTAGGATCTGCCCAAGAATCAAGTAACACTTGTAATTTTCAAAATTTATTTGACCAAAAATATTATCAGATATAGGGAAAAAAAAATTTTACCTTGTTGAAACAACTTTTATAAATGCAGGGGAGGGGGAAAAAATAAAAGCAAAATACCCAGAGTTAGTAAGCAAAACTGCAAAATCGGTATGCATGTCCTATGGGGGAACCCTTTTATGCCAAGGGTTGGCCTAGTATGAAAAATGCAATCCTCTGGGGTAGGCACCATACAATACCTGATGGATCCGATCAATGAAAAGACAATTTTGAAAAAACTGGATAATTGGAGTGACAAGAGACAATTTGTCCTAACAAAATGAGGACAAAGTCCGAATGGATTGATTGCTTTGATTGACATATAAAATGATATCAAAATCAATTTAGTGTGTAAAACTTACTTTTGAAAGGATTGAAATGTTTCGACTAGTTTCTTCGGTGAACCATAGATCGCAACTTTAAAAGAGAATAAATAGGTTAAATGAATCGAATGAAATTGATAGTTAGTTCAAAAATTGACTGGATTATCCTGAAAGTGAATAAAACTGATCCAATGGATTGGATGAAATTGAGAATTTATTCAAAAAAAATAAAATAAAATAAAATTGACTAAATGAATAATGAATTGGATGGAATTGATGATTTATTCAAAATTGATTGTATTGTCCTAAAAATGAATAAATTGGTCAAATGGATTGGATAGAATTGACAGTTTATTCAAAAATCGACTGGATTACTGACCAAATGAACAGAATGAAATTGATGATTTATCCAAAATGAAATTGAATGAAAATGAAATTAAAAATGAGCAAAATTGTAAGGATCGAATGATCTATAAAAAAAATTGATTCAATCATCTTAGATGTAAAAATGGAATGAATGAAATTGATGATTTATCAAAATCAATGAAATTGCCCTAAAAATAGGTAAACTGGTCACATGAATTGAATGAAATTTAATTTATTCAAAATTGACCGAATCACCCTAAAAAAGGGTAAATTGATCAAACGAAATTGATGATTTATTCAAAATTGACTTAGTCCTAAAAGTGAAGAAATAGGAAAAAATGGATTGGATGAATTTGATGAATAAAATGGTCCAATGAAATTGATGGTTTATTCCAAAAATTGATTGAATTGTCTACCCATTGAAAATTTTCAAAAATTCATTATGATTCATTAGTCTATGAGCCTTCGGAAATCAAGATTTGGCCTTAACATACATATCATCTCAACAATGAGAAATTTGTGAGTTTCTTCAATTTAATGTCCTTTACGCAAGGAATTTTTACCAATTCTGATAAAATGGCCAAAAAGTGATTATTAAAGGCTCATATTCTAATGCGTAAAAACTGTTCCATCATTCTCAATGCCGTCACACGGAAGGGATCGAATCCTACCTTACCTTGTGCACTACCCCTTTTGGATGGTACAAAAAATATAAACGTGCAAGTCTCATTGGATTACATATCCGAGACACAGAGTGGCTTATTTCTAACGTGGGATCCCCTATGCGGCATTCCCTCTATAGTTGATGCATGATGCCAGTTTATTAAAGCAAATAAATATGCAGTACATAAATGAAACGTGATCTAAAGGAACCTCTTTTTGTATGCCGGGGTGAGCTTAAAATGAAATGTATTCATGCTGCAAATGAGAAGCATTGAATTTAAACGTGTCACATCAATTAGGGTAGGCTCCTAAAGAGTATTATGCCAGGACTCTTATTTCCTAGGGCTTATGAATGCAATGGAAACAAGAACCAAGAAAAGTTAGTTCAATCAGATAAATACACATAACACATTGTAGCAAAACAATACAAAAAAATAAAGCAATAAAAGGAAAAGAGGGGTTGGATCCCTCCTCTCGTGAATAGTGTCCCTAATAAGGTAAGGCAGACTCTACTCTAGGTAAACTATCATGGATGCATGAGGTATTGGCTCACTAATGCATCTAGACCTGATAGGTTTTAGGTCCCCGAGCCTTCAGACTCGTAACCAAGGGTCATCAATCCCAAGGGTCTTTGTCGGTGGCTCGAGCAATTCCCCAAACACCGCTACGCACACATCGTGTCACGGCTACGTGTTTGAGTGAATCTATCAAAAATCCTCAATCTTCGATTAAAAACTGAAGGCTATCAACCCAAAGTTTAAAATGGAAGATTGAGTGACCCCTCGGAACATGCTACGCACACATCGTGTCGCGATCACACGTCCAAGTGGGTCGCCTAATCCTAATAAGGTGGAGTGGCGTGACAAGCCACTAAAAAGAAAAAAAAAATAAGGGATAAAAAATAAAACGTATGCACGTATGCTAGTGCTTGGTTTGGAGGGGAGGGATCGAAAACCAACGCGAGACTCTAGGGTATTATCCCCCCACCCAAATGCAATGCAAAGCGCGTGACAAATAAGTAAATGAATAAACCATTCATCACATACACGAAAGACAAGGAACGAATACGAGTGTGACATGCAAAACATCCTAAAAAAGAAAAATACAACCTAAAACATCCAAATTTGATAAATAAAAGTGTTAAAAAGGGAAAAGACAACTAAACCAAGTGCTTGGACTCTCTAACGTCCCCAGTGGAGTCGCCAAGTTGTCGCGCCCCATTTTTTCGCGATGGAAAAATAAGAATAAAAATAGGGATTTATAAAAGATCTGATTTTCATTTAAAAATAAGTGAAAAGGGACCTAGAATGGGACTTAAAAGAATGCGACAATTTGGGTCCAAAATTTAGTCTAAAAGGGTTTTTAAGAAAAAAATAGGAGTCGCCACTTGGTATGGAGTTTTGGTGTACCAAGTCACCCAAAAATAAAGTAAAATAAAATAAAACCCTTTTTGACAACTCCAGGTCTTTGAAAACAAGAGAAAATGGGTTCGGGAGTCACGGTTGAAGAAAGGGAAGGCAAAGGTTCAATTGACTCAAACCTAAGGCACCCTTTCAACCTAGTCTAAGCTAGTTGCGAGGTTTAGTCAAAATTTTCCTAATCTAACCCTTAATTTTATCATATTTGGATGTTTCCTATATGGATGCAAATCTAAATATATCGAAAGGGACAAAATGTTCATTCAAGGGGTTTAATTGAACCAATCGCATTAATTGCGAAGGCCAAAATGATTCCTTGAAAGTGTCACAATATGCAAATGATGAAATTAAAATAAAAGAAAAAAATTAAATTATATACATATATATAAGTGATCAAAGAAAAGGAGAATGCAACATAAAGGGTACGGGAGGCAAAACTCGTGACATAATTTTCTTATACATGGATTAATAGGGTACTTAAACTAGAAAGTTATAATCACCCATTTCCCATGTTTGAAAAATAATTATTTTAACATGAACAAGCAAATGAACTAGCTTAAATGAGATGCAATTCTAAATGACATGATTAGCACCTATAGCGGGTAGGGGATAATATAATAAGAAATATCATGCAAATGAGAAAAGATCCTAAAAATATGCATGAAGATGTAGTGAATAGCACACAAAGATGAATCTAACGCAAGACGGCCTAAAGGGTCTAGCGTTGGACTAACCCATTTCTAAAAATCCTTACTAGCGTTGGACTAGCAAGTAAGCGAAGAGAGAAGCCACAACTAGCGTTGGACTAGTGTGGTGACGTTATGCATTAACAATTCATAGTGAAGCAAATAAAGCATAAATTAAAACAAATAAACACATAAGAGCACGTAGCACATAACACGTAAACATAATATCTAGATGCCAAAATCCTAAGAAAAGCGGATAAAACACATAACACATAAGCCACATAAACACGCAACCTATCTATTACATCGGGGAGCGCCTAACTACAATCTAGAAGGGAAAAATATAATAAAACAAATCTAATTATCCTATCTATTACATTTTTGAGGTATTTAAATGCCTCTTGAATCATTGTAAAAAATTAACTAAAACATACGTAAGAAAATTTGAATGAATATTTAAATCAAATAAATAAAGCATATAAAAATATAAACACATAGGAACACATAAGAGCACATAAGAGCACGTAATTGACATTGAAATAATAAAAATAGGGGTACCTCCCGTTTGAAGTGGTGACTAAATGGAGTCAAATTGTCCTATTTATACTCACAATGAACAAAAGAATCATTGCACCAATTTAATTGAAAAAAACTAATAATAATGAAAATTCACCTCAATATGTCAAACGTAAATAAATTTAAGAATATCTAAAAATTACAAATTGAACATACTCAAAAGTAACATAATTAGCTATTAAAGAAAAGAAACAATCATAATAAAGAGAGTCAAAATTCATCAGGGACTGAATTGCAAAAACTGAAAAACTTTTGGGGAACAAAAATTATATTTTCCAAAGTTCAGGGGTCAAAATTAAATGAAAGATAAAATTCAGGGACCAAAATGCAATTAATTTAAGGACCAAAGTGAAAGAATTTTAAAATGTTCTGGGCCGAAGTAAAAATATCCCAAAGATCAGGGGCTAAAGTGCAAATCGTAATCAGATCTTCTTAAGAAAACCGGCCACTGGGCCATTCTCTATTTCTTTGGGCCGAAAACTACCTAAGCCCAACCGAAAGTCCAAACCAAAACACAAGGCCAGCCCGTCTTTTGTCACTCAGATCCAACCAAAATAAAGGCATGGGCTCTGACCTTCTAGCCCAAACGAAACCCAAAAGAAATAAAACAAAAGTCCATTCCCCAAACCCAACCAAAATAACCACAAGCCCACCTAAAACAAATAGCCCATTTCCTTTTTCTTCTTCTTTTCTTTTCTTTCTTTTCTTTCTCCTTCTCCCCATCCGTTTCCTCTTCTTCTTGTTCGGCCAGCTGAAGCTTCTTCAGCTAGTGGCCATGGAGGCTGCCGGTGGCGCCGCCGCCGCCGACCGCCACCGCCGGTGACCTCTCCGGCCACCAAAAATCCTCAAAATACACCTCCCCACTCCATTTTTCGCGTAGATTCCATTTCCGGAGTTAGTTTTTACAAAAGATGACCCAAAAGTGGTCAAAATGCCAAGAAATCAGTTCAGTTTTTATTTTTTTTAACCCCTTAAACCTTCACCAAAAATCATGAAAATTATACTACAACACTCTTACAACTTCTACAATACAACTATGATTTTTTATTTGACAAGAAACAACATAAAAAGGCTAAATTAAAGCAAAAACAGCCCCTAAATGAAGAAAAATACTTCCATGCCTTTAAAGCTCAAAACTCCAAAATATTTAGATATCCCAACATTTTCAGATCTTTGCTAGTTAATGGTCACCCATTTTGACAACAACATGCACAATATTCAGCTTTTTAATCCGTTTTTCCATTTCGGCATTTTATCAAGCATTTAACATGCATTCACAGGCCCATTTCTTTTCCCTTAATGTCATTCGTGGATTACTCCAAAATTTCAACAAACACCAGCAGCAACAACAAGAAAACAGCAGGAACAACCAATAATACATGAATTCAACATGATAAATAGAAAAGATGGGAAATAGTTCAATGGAAGTGTTAATACCTCTTATGACCTTAGTTAAAATTTTGATGAAATTCCAATCTCCTCACGCCCGATTGCTTGCCTTCTTGTGTTTGATTCTGTGTGTGTATATTGGGAGAGGGAAGGGAGCCGGAAGGAGCTTTTTTTTTCTTTCTTCTGTTCTGTCAGGGAGAGAGCCGAGAGATGTACATTGGGAGAGAAAAAGAGGAGCTTGTGTGTGTGTTTTGTCAAAATGATTATTTTTTTTACCAAATGACCAGAAAGTTGAGTGTAGGAATGGGTTAAGTGTATTTTGTGGGGAAAATGATGAAAATGTGTAAGTTTAGTAATAATTTGATTTTGAATTCATTTTTTATTTTTTATTTTTTTTTTATTTTTTTAGTTTTATTTTTGTTGTTGTTTTGTCTTCTTTTTTTTTTTTAAACAAACCTGCAAAATTGAGAAAAATGCACATTAAAATGCTAAAAAATAAATAATTCATTAAATAGAAAATTTTGAGAAAATATTAAAAATCGACAGAAATTTGGTGTTTACAGCTTGCCCCTCTTTGTCTAGAGTTTCAAAGAAACTCAAGACAAAGACGTAGACACCAAATTGCTTACCTGTCTCTTGTAACTGCACCTGAACTAAAATAAACAAGCCAACAATTGGCTGAAATTATTGGACAAAATGATGAAATAACATTGCAGAAAATGTGACCGAACTCATGTAGAGTTGCCTACGTATCCCACCATGGGAATCAGGTCAAACGTAGTTCGAATGCAAGTGAACCACAATGAAACAAGTGCATTGACAAACTGCGGTCTTTGCAAAGTCGAAAAAGTTTGAGCTCTCAGAACTTCTAAACAGGAAATACAAAATGAATGTTAAAGCACAATTATTAGCCAAATAATCAAGAGAAACGGTCAGTGGGATGCGACCCGAGCCTGCCGAGGTTGGTGGGATAAAACCGATGCCCAACGAAAATAAAAAAAGGTCAGTGGGATAAAACCCGAGCCTGCCGAGGTTGGAGGGATAAAACCCACCGAGGTTGGAGGGATAAAACCCGAGCCTGCCGAGGTTGGAGGGATACAACCCATGCCCAACGACAATAAAAAACGGTCAGTGGGATAAAACCCGAGCCTGCCGAGGTTGGAGGGATAAAACCCATGCCCAACGACAATAAAAACGGTCAGTGGGATAAAACCCGAGCCTGCCGAGGTTGGAGGGATACAACCCATGCCCAACGACAATAAAAACGGTCAGTGGGATAAAACCCGAGCCTGCCGAGGTTGGAGGGATAAAACCCATGCCCAACGAAATAAAAACGGTCAGTGGGATAAAACCCGAGCCTGCCGAGATTGGAGGGATAAAACCCATGCCCAACGACAATAAAAAAGGTCAGTGGGATAAAACCCGAGGCTGCGAGGTTGGAGGGATAAAAGCCCATGCCCAACGACAATAAAAACATGGCCCAACGACAATAAAAAAATGGTCAGTGGGATAAAACCCTAGCCTGCCGAGGTTGGAGGGATAAAACCCATGCCCAACGAAAATAAAAAACCGGTCATTGGATTAAAACCCGAGCCTGCCGAGATTGGAGGATAAAAACCCAATTGCCCAACTAAAAATAAAAACGGTCAGTGGCGATAAAAACCCGAGCCTGCCGAGATTGGAGGGATAAAACCCATGCCCAACTAAAATAAAAACGGTCAGTGGGATAAAACCCGAGCCTGCCGAGGTTGGAGGGATAAAACCCATGCCCAACGACAATAAAAACGGTCAGCGGGATAAAACCCGAGCCTGCCGAGGTTGGAGGGATAAAACCCATGCCCAACGACAATAAAAAACACGGTCAGTGGGATAAAACCCGAGCCTGCCGAGGTTGGAGGGATAAAACTCATGCCCAACGACAATAAAAAAAACGGTCAGTGGGATAAAACCCGAGCCTGCCGAGGTTGGAGGGATAAAACCCATGCCCAACGAAAATTAAAACGGTCAGTGGGATAAAAACCCGAGCCTGCCGAGGTTGGAGGGATAAAACTCATGCCCAACGAAAATAAAAAAAACGGTCTTGAAATAACTTTTCAACTTGCAATTTTTCAAAATTTGCCCCAGTGTAAGGCATTTTTTATTTTTATTTTTTTTTTTTCAAAGCAGATTTGAAATGCATTTCCAAAATTGGAGCTCCCTCTCTTTGATACTTGCATCAATATAAATCATGTTTAGCAAGGGCCACATTTTCTTGCCTTCGAGAGGGCGAAAAAGTGATCATATAATACCAATACCATGTGATTCCTTGTGCTCCTTTTGGCCCTGAGAACCATGCAAGCATGATCTTTCGATGTCAAAACTGCTGCTCAAGAGTTGTGCTGCGACTTGTTTTGAATCTTCTCAATTTTCTAACATCAGTCAGCCATACCTCACTTTGTACCACAAATCAACTTTTCTAATGATCAGATTTGAATGAATGGCCAGTATTTCAAGTGCCGGCATCTCGCTTTCGTTCATGATTCTCTTGTGCTCCAAAATCTCACCTTGATGACCTTAACCTTTCGGATTTTCACAAAGGTCACACCTTTTATTTTATTTTGTTTTTATTTTCTATTTTTTCCTTTTGTTTTTTCTCTTTTTTTTCTTTTCTTTTTTTTTGTTCTTTTGTTCTTTTTTTTCATTCTTTTGAAGACACCCTTTTAGGTTTTCACCTAATGAACAAATCTTGTTAACGACCTTTATCAACTCAGAAATGTATTCTAAAAAAGGATGGCATCAGTGCGACAACCCTTCCCATGCAAAAATAGTGAAGGTGTATTGACATCATTTGCCATTTGATTAAGTGATTTTTATTGAAAATACCACTAAAGCGGAGGTCTGGATTTTATGATTTTTATGATGGGGTCTGGTGGAGTGTAGAAGAAATGTTAAGGCTTGAAAGCAAAATCTTCAAAGAGGTTTCAAAAACCCTAAGACCGCATTCTATCAATATTTGCCCCAGTATGAGGGTATTAAAACCGAAAAAATTGCCCCAGTTTGGCTTTTGACTTCTTTTTTTTTTTTCTTTTTTTTATGACAAATGGGAGATAAAAATTTACCCCAGTATGGGGTTTGCAATCTTTAGGAGGGCTATCAAATGAAGGGTTAAATTATTCTGGAGGTTCAATGGGGAAAACTAGGGGTAAGATGTTCAAAGAGAAAAGAAGAAGGCCCGCCTTTGATTCGCCATAGATGGTATTTCAAAAAGAAAAATCACATACTCAGAGAAAGCATTTATTACACATGTCTGAATTGATTGACAGAGGAAAGACCTGTCCATCCAGTTCTGTAAGCATGGGCGTTCCTCCGGACAGCACTCTTTGAACAATAAATGGCCGTTGCCAAGTTGGAGCAAACTTTTCTTTAACCTCCTCTTGAATCGGAAGAATTTATTTCAAAACCTTATCTCTCACTTCAAATAAGCGAGATTTGTCTTTCTTGTCATAACTAACGAACCATCCTTTGATGATAGCATTGTCCATGACAAACATTCATCCACTTTTTCATCAATAAGAGACAGCAACTCAGTGCTCCTTAATCCATTTGATTTCTTCTGCCTGAGCCTTTGTCAAAATGTGCAAGGACGGGATCTCGATTTTGGCATGTATTACCACTTCCATTTCGAAGCATAAGAGGGCAAGGTGTTGCCCCAACTTAGAAATGTAATCTCCAATGAAATGCTCCCAGAGTTCAATTGCAAAATTTGCAAAATTGAAGGAAAAACTCTCTTTTTCTTTTTCTTTTTTTTTTTTCAATCCTTTTTTTCTTTTCTCTCTCTTTTTTTCATTTTTTTCATTTTTTTCCTCTCTTTTTATTATTCTCTTCTTTTTTTTTTCATTCCCCCTTTCTTTCTTTCTCTTTGTTTTTTCATTTTTTCATTTTTTCATTTTTTTCATTTTTTTCCTCTCTTTTATTGATATCTCTCTGTTTTTTCATTCCCCCTTTGTCTTTTCTCTTTTTTTTTTCTTTCTTCTCTTTTTTTTTTCAAGTTGGCTGTTGAAGTATGTACTCCTTTTGAGCAAATAGCCGATCCTCCACTTTGCAATATAACATCATTGCTCCATTTTTATTCGTGATTAATCTCCAAATTTGCAAGTTTTGAATTGCACTTTTTCCTCGATCTCAACCATAAACACCTGCATAAGGGGAATTTTTCAAAGCACTTGAATTTTTCAATTTTTTTTGTTTTTTTTTTTTTGAGCAATGATGTAACAATTAAGATTCATGCAAAGTATTGACTTATCAAGATTTTAAAAATATACTTGACCTTGGACATACCCTACAAATGCATTGTAAAATTTTGCCTCAATTTGAACTTATTTGGTGAAATCTCGCAAATATATTACAGAAAATTGCCCCAGTTTGGGCCTACTATAAAATTTTATTTGAGTGATTCTCCATTTATTCGGACAAAATCAGAAAAAAAAAATTTTCAAAATATAGAAAACTAACATGCAATGTGAGTTGATGTACAAATGAAAAATGCATTTTTCCATAAAAAACTTTAAATGTCATGTGGAAGACTCCATGATAAATCTCTCAAAATAAGACCAAATTGCAAAAGATCTCTTCCTCATCTTGGGATCGGTGTACAGGGAAAAGGGTCCCTTTCTTGCTAACTCATCTTTTAGGATCAACCAAATGGGTATTATTCATGATTTTGAGGTGACTCAGGGGAATGGTATGTCAGGATTTGTCTTTTTTTTTTTTTTTTTTGTTTTGTGCCCAAATTGTATCTAACACATTCAATATCACATCTTGGTGAAAGCAAATAGGTTATCACTCTTATTTTTTGAGAAAACTCAGTCAACATATAAACTGTATAGGCTTGTAATATATGTGTAGAAACGATAGTTAAACATATGAAAACAGGTTATAGCCTTATGATCATGAGTGATTGGTAGATTCCTTAAAGGCAAACTCTTCACTTCAAATTGTCATGAAAGATAAGTCAGCAATGGACTTTACGAGCTTGTAATGTGGCTTGACAACGATAGCTAAAAGAAATAGAATTTTCAAGGACAACACACTTAAGATCGCCTTCTTTCACAAAAATTGCCCCAGTTTTGGATTTAAAATCCGGGACCCCATTTTGACTCCCTCTTTATCAATCACTAGAGGGAATTCAGCATTGAATGTCTTTGCATTTTTTTCTTTTCATTTCATCATTTTCCACATTTTTTCACATTTTTTGTTGTTTCTCTTTCTCTTTCTCTTTTTTTTTTTTTTTTTTTACCAATACTGATATCCCAATGTCAATGATAAAATTGAAAACTCCCTAATTTGGAGTGTAGATGGCCCTTCTTTTTTTAGATATTGAATACCAAAAATATCAATGGTAGAGTCAAAATCCCCCAACTTCTAATTCTTTCTTCTTTTTTCACTCGTTTTCTTTATTTGATGTCCCTTTCAAAAATTTTGAGCATCTTTGCCATTTTTTTTTTCAATTCTCAAATCTCCTTCCCCAGTGTGGGGGTGCGATCATAAGTGCTTTTGAAACGAACCACCAATTTAGGCTCAAACGAGGATGCAAAGGATGGATAGTTTGTAGATAGTAGAAACGATAGCCAAAGTATCATTCTTATTTCTCATGACAACCAAAGTAAAGAATAGCCCATTGGGAAAATCCACTTCCTTTTGACATTTGAAAATTTCATCAATGTAGGGTTGTGATCACCAAGGCTCTTATTTGAAACAAAATTGTGCTTGCGATGGTTCAAAAAGGAGACTGAATGATAAAAACTGTATGGATAAAGAAATGAAAGCCTAAAGCATCATCCCAAATTCCCAAAATAAATAAGAAGTAATGTAAATTTTTTGCTTTCACTCAGATGTGGATTGAATCTGATTAGACACCCATGACATTTTCACGGTAAAAAAAAAAAAATTGTCTCACTTTGAAGCTAGTCAACCAATGTGACTGATCTTAGAGGTTCAATAGAAGTGGACAAAAATGAAAAAGAAAAGTGTCTGGGTTGATCTTTTATGAGAAACTATCAAATTTGTGTGACTCCTTTTATTTTCGACTACTCTCATTGAATAGTTTAGACCACAAATCTAGTGTATGCAAAGAATTTTGGGGATTGGACATACACTCATGAATTTTCGAACAAGAGGTCGAAAAATTTCAATTTAGCCTTATTTCTTAAAATCTATCATGAAATCTCCCAATGAGCAAAGAATGAAGATATACAAAACAATAATTGTCTAAGTAAAACTTTATTATTCAAATGTTTGAAAATTTCTCAAATATAATACATGTGAGAAAATAAAAATCTCTAAAGAATACACTTTCAAATATATACACACTTTCTCTTTCTATCTTTTGAGACAAAATGTATTAGAAACAATGAATCAAGAGATTTTTGAGATGCTTTACACTAGCATTTTCAGATGGATTCATCATTTTTCATTTTTTTTTTGTAGGATCTGCCCAAGAACCAAGTAATACTTGTAATTTTCAAAGCTTATAGACCAAAAATATTATCAGATATAGAAAAAATATTCTTTTTTTTTTACCTTATTGAAACAACTTTTATAAATATAGGGGAGGGGGAAAATAAAAGAAAAATACCCAGAGTTAGTAAGCAAAACTGTAAAATCGGTATGCATGTCCTATGGGGGAGCCCTTTTATGCCAAGGGTTGGCCTAGTATGAAAAATGCAATCCTCTGGAGTAGGCACCATACAATACCTGATGGATCCGATCGACCTATTGAGTAAAAAAATAATTTGAAAAATTTGGCCAATTGGAATGAGAAGAGACATTTGTCTTAAAAATGAGGACAAAGTCCGAATGGATTGCTTGCTTTGATTGACACATAAAGTGATATTAAAAATCAATTTAGTGTGTAAAACTTACTTTTGAAAGGATTGAAATGTCTCGACTAGTTTCTTCGGTGAACCATAGATCGAAACTTTAAAAGAGAATAAATAGGTTAAATGAATCGAATGAAATTGATGGTTAGTTCAAAATTTGACTGGATTATCCTGAAAGTGAATAAAACTGATCCAATGGATTGGATGAAATTGAAAATTTATTCAAAAAAAAAAAATAATAAATAAAATTGATTAAATGAATAATGAATTGAATGGAATTGATGATTAATTCAAAATTGATTGTATTGTCCTAGAAATGAATAAATTGATCAAATGGATTGGATAGAATTGACAGTTTATTCAAAAATCAACTGGATCACTGACCAAATGAACAGAATGAAATTGATGATTTATCTAAAATGAAATTGAATGAAAATGAAATTAAAAAATGAGCAAAATTGTAAGGATCGAATGATCTATGAAAAAATCGATTCAATCATCTTAGATGTAAAAATGGAATGAATGAAATTGATGATTTATCAAAATCGGTGAAATTGTCTGCCCATTGGTAGTTTCAAAAAATTCATTGTAATTCATTAGTCTATGAGCCTTCGAAAATCAAGATTTGGCCTTAACATACTTATCATCTCAACAATGAGAAATTTGTAAATTTCTTCAACTTAATGTCCTTTACGCAAGGGATTTTTACCAATTCTAATAAAATGATCAAAAAGTGATTATTAAAGGCTCATATTCTAATGCGTAAAAACTGTTCCATCATTCTCAATGCCGTCACACGAAAGGGATCGAATCCTACCTTACCTTGTGCACTATCACTTTGGATGGTACAAAAAATATAAACGTGCAAGTCTCATTGGATTATATATCCGAGACAAAAGGTGGCTTATTCCTAACGCGGGATCTCCTATGCGGCATTCCCTCTAAAGTTGATGTATGATGCCAGTTTATTAAAGCGGTTAAATATGCAATGAAATAATTGACATATGATCTAAAAGTACCCCATTTAAATGCCGGGGTAAGCCTAGAATGACATGCATATATATACATAGTATTAATGCGATAAACTAAAATTTAAACGTGCTATTTACAAAGGGTGGTCTGCCTTAACGAATACCACGTCAGGACTCTTATTTCTAAGGTTTGTGAATGCAGTGGATACAAAAACCAAGAAAAGTTAGTTCAATCAGATAAATTCACATAACACATTGTAGCAAAATAATACACAGAGATAAAACAATAAAAAGAAAAAGAGGGATTGGATCCCTCCCTCATGAATAGTGTCCCTAATAGGGTAAGGCAGACTCTACCCTATGTAAACTATCATGAATGCATGAGATATTGGCTTACTAATGCATCTAGACTCGATAGGGTTTAGGTCCCCGAACCTTCAGACTTGGAAACCAAAGGTCATCAACCCCAAGGTTCTTTGTCGGTGGCTCGAGCGATTCCCCAGACATTGCTACGCGCACGTCGTGCCACGGCCACATGTCCAAGTGAATCTATCAAAAATTCTCAATTTTCGACTAAAAGCTAAAGGCTATCAACCCAAAGCTTAAAATGGAAGATTGAGTGACCCCTCGGATCATGCTACGCACACGTCGTGTCGCGCTCACACGTCCAAGTGGGTCACCTAATCCTAACAGGGAAGAGTGGCGTGACAAGCCACTAAAAGAAAAATAAATAAGGGATAAAAAATAAAACGTATGCACGTATGCCAGTGCTCGGTTTGGAGGGGAGGGATCGAGAACCAATGCAAGGCTCTAGGATAATATTCCCCACCCCCAAATGCAAAGCGCGATACATATAAGTAAATAAATAAAAGTAAATAAATAAATCATTCATCACATATACGAGGAACAATAAACGAATACGAGGGTGAAATGCAAAATATCCTAAAAGAGAAAAATGCAACCTAAAACATCCAAATATGATAAATACAAGGGTTAAAAAGAGAAAAGACGACTAAACCAAGTGCTTGGACTCTCTTACGTCCCCAGTGGAGTCGCCAAGTTGTCGCGCCCCATTTTTCGCGAGGGAAAAATAAAAGTATAAAAATAGGTATTTATAAAAGATATGATTTCCATTTAAAAATAAATGAAAAGGACCTAGAATGAGACTTTAAAAAAATGCGACAATTTGGGTCCCAAAATTTAGTCTAAAAGGGTTTTGAAGAAAAATTAGGAGTCGCCACTTGGTATGGAGTAGGGCTGCAAACGAATCGAGCCGCTCGCGAGCGGCTCGAGTCAAGCTCGAGTCGAGCTCGTTATTAATCGAGCTCGAGTCGAGCTCGAGCCAGCTCGAGTCAAACTCGAGCTCGAGCTCGAGCTTAGAATATTAAGCTCGTTAGCTCGCGAGCCGGCTCGCGAGCTTGGGTATATATATATATATATATATATTTTTTATTTTTATTTAATAATAAAATTACGTATATTATATATATTTTTTTTTATTTTTTATTTTTATAGTAAAATTACGTATATATCCTTAATATTTTATTATTTATTAAGAAAAAAATATTATTTTATTTATTTTTTTAAAAATAAAATAATTATTTTTTATTTTTTTCGAGCTCGAGCTTGGTAAAATTTAGTCGAGGCTCGGCTCGATTAGCTCAAAGCTCGACTCGGCTCGGCTCGTTTGCAGCCCTAGTATGGAGTTTTGGTGTACCAAGTCATCCAAAAAATATTTTTTGACAAAAATAAAATAAATTAAAACCCTTTTTGACAACTCCAGATCTTTGAAAACAAGAGAAAATAGGTTCGGGAGTCACGGTTGAAGAAAGGGAAGGCAAAGGTTTAATTGACTCAAACCTAAGGCACCTTTTCAACCTAGTCTAAGTTAGTTGCGAGGTTTAGTCAAAATTTTTTCTAATCTAACCCTTAATTTTATCATATTTGGATATTTTCTACATGGATGCAAATCTAAATTTATAAAATACCGAAAGGGTCAAAATATCCATTCAAGGGTTTAATCGAACCAATCGCATTAATTGCGAAGGCCACAATGATTCCTTGAAAGTGTCACGAATATGCGAATGATGAAATTAAAATAAAAGAAAAGAAATTAAATTATATACATATATAAATGATCAAAGAAAAAGGGAATGCAACATAAAGGGTACGGGAGGCAAAAACTCGTGACATAATTTTCTTATACATGGATTAATAGGGTATTTAAACTAAAAAGTTATAATCACCCATTTTCCATATTTGAAAAATAATTATCCTAACATGAGCAAGCAAATGAACTAGCTTAAATGAGATGCAATTCTAAATGGCATGATTAGCACCTATAGCGGGTAAGGAATAATATAATAGGGAATATCATACAAATGAGAAAAGATCCTAAAAATGAAAATATGCATGAAAATGTGGTGAATAGCATACAAAGATGAATCTAGCGCAAGATGACCTAAAGGGTCTAGCGTTGGACTAGCCCATTTCTAAAAGTCCTTACTAGCGTTGGACTAGCAAGTAAGCGGAGGGAGAAACCACAACTAGCGTTGGACTAGTGTGGTGACGTTATGCATTAACAATTCATAGTGAAGCAAATAAAGCATAAATTAAAACACATAAACACATAAGAGCACGTAACACATAACACGTAAGCATAATATCTAGATGCCAAAATCCTAAGAAAAGCGGATAAAACACTTAACACATAAGCTACATAAACACGCAACCTATCTATTACATCGGGGAGCGCCTAACTACAATCTAGGAGGGAAAATATATAATAAAACAAATCTAATTATCCTATCTATTACATTTTTGAGGTATTTAAATACCTCTCGAATCATTATAAAAACTAACTAAAACATATATAAGAAAATTTGAATGAATATTTAAATCAAATAAATAAAGCATATAAAGATATATAAACACATAGGAACACATAGGAGCACATAAGAGCACGTAATTGACATTGAAATAATAAAATAGGAGTACCTCCCGTTTGAAGTGGTGACTAAATGGAGTCAAATTGTCCTAATTATACTCACAATGAACAAAAGGATCATGGCACCAATTTAATTGAAAAAGAAAATAATAATACAAGCACTAAATTCACACTAATATGTCAGACGTAAAGAAATTTAAGCAAATCTAAAAATTACAAGTTAAGTATATTCAAAAGTAGCATAATTAGCTATTAAAGAAAAGAAACAATCATAATAAAGAGAGTCAAAATTCATCAGGGACTGAATTGCAAAAATTGAAAAACTTTTGGGGACAAAAATTATATTTTTCCAAAGTTTAAGGGCCAAAATTAAATGAAAGACAAAATTCAGGGACCAAAATCAAATTAATTTAAGGACCTAGGTGAAAGGAAATTAATATGTTCTGGGCCACAGTAAAACCACTCCAAAGATCAGGGGCTAAGGTGCAAATTGTAATCAGATCTTCTTAAGAAAACAAGCCACTGGGCCGTTATTTATTTCTTTGGGCCAAAAACTACCTAAGCCCAGCCGAAAGTCCAAGCCGAAACACACAGGGCAGCCCGTCTATTTATCCCTCAAGCCCAGCCAAAAATACATGGGCTCTGACCTTCTAGCCCAACCGAAACCCAAAAAAATAAAACAAAACCCATTCCCAAAACCCAACCAAAACTAACTCTTGGCCCATCAGAAAAAAAAAACAAAAGCCCAACCATTTTTCTTTCTTTTCTTTCCTTTCTTTTTTTTTTCTCTTCTTCTTCTCTCGTTTTTTCTTTCTCCTTCTCCGGCAGGGTGAAGCTTCTGGCAGCCATGGCAGCCGTGCCGGCCGCCGCCACCACCGCGGGCTGCCGTCGGTCGCCGGCAGATTTTTCCGGTCACAAAAAAAAAATTATCAAAATACACACCCCAACTCGATTTTTCGAGTAGATTCCATTTTCGGAGTTATTTTTTACAAAAAAGGAAAGAAAAGTGGTCAAATGGCCAAAAAACAGTCCAGTTTTTATTTTTTCAAACACTCAAATCTTCACAAAAAAAAAAACATAAAATTTATGCCAAAACACTCCTTACAACTTCTACAATACAACCATGATTTTAATTTGACAAGAAAACAACATAAAAAGGATACAATAAAGCAAAACAGCCCCTAAATTTCCTTTTTTCCATTTTGGCATTTTCACAAGCACTTGACATGCATTCATGGGCCCGTTTCTTTTTCCTTAATTCTAGTTATGCCATTCCCAAATTCAGCAACCCAACATCATAATGACAACATAAACCAGCAAGAAAAGAAACAAAGCTAACGTCTACACATGATTATAGTATAACGAATTAGAAAATAAAAAGCTGGAAAAAGAAGAGAAAATGAAAGGAGATACCTCAATGAATATGAAAATCTTTCGGTTGAAGCTTGATGAAATTTCCAAGCCTTGACCGATAGCTGCCTTTTCTTATTTTGTGTTTGGATTTTGTGGGAGAAAATGTGTAGAGGGAGCCCTTTTTGTTGTTCCTCTTGTCTTCTTTCTTCTGCCCAAATCCGAGAGAGGAAGAGAGTGAGGAGTGGAAAGTGCTTCTTTTTTTTTTTCTTGTCTCTGACTTCCAAGAGAGAGCCGAGAGAGTCTTGTAGGCAAAAAATGGAGCTTGTGTGCTCAATCTTCCAAAATGATGATCTCTCAACTAATGAAAAGACCAGTCCACGGCCATTGAGTGTGAAATGGGTTAAATGTATTTTGGTAGAGAAAATGATTATGATGATTTTTTTTTGTTTTCTTTTTGTTGTTTGTTGTTTTTTTTGTTTGGTTTGTTTTTCTTTTCTTTTCTCTCTTTTTTTTTCTTTTTTTTCAAGCAAACCTGCAAAAATGAGAAAAATGCACATTAAAATGCTAGAAAATAAATAATTCATTAAATAGAAAAATCTTGAGAAAATATTAAAAATTGACAAAAATTTGGTGTCTACATGATCCCTTAACATTTATTCATTTGTGTCGATTTGGTGCCTGACTTTTAATTTTGGCCTATTTAATACCCGAACTTGATATGCGAGACCAATTAAGGTCCTCTGTGGCGGCACCACCACTTGCAACCCATCTGACGCAATTTAGGACCAACTATACATGGGCATATTTGAAAAGTTACTTAAGGGGCTACAACAAAATGAAGTAAAATGTGTTTCTGCAAGGGAAAAACATCAGGAAATACCAAAACTTGCATATTTTTCCCAATTTGAGAGCTAGGGTTTATATGAAAAAAGGAGATTTGCCTAAATTCCCAACATCATCTGCAAAATCATTCCATTGGAAGGCACTCGAGGAGGAATTGGGGCAAAGCAACTTCAAGCTCGACTAGTGGTAGCTTTTCAAAGAATGTGGTCTCAAATCCTTCGGAATCAGCAACAGAAGTTTATTGAGGAAAGAATTAATATTATTACAATGGAGGTCTAACCGTGCAGTGCCTTTGCCATGAAGAGTCTTGAGTAGCAGTTTCACGGACAGAGTCAAATCCTTTGAGAAGATTTCATCACTACAAAAACTATGGGATAATTTTTTGGTGTAAATAATCATTAGTTAATTGAACAGATTTTCCAATTCTGAGCTAAGAATTGGTCATTTTCCAAAGGGTTAAATGCAAAAAACCCCCACAAACTATATACCCAGTCGTAGTTTACCCCCTAAACTATAATAATAGGCATTTTGCCCTCTTGAATGATATGTTTGGACAAATCTACCCCTTTTATTTTAAGCATTGTTATTTTTCATTTTTCCCTATCATTTTCTTTTTAAACTCTTCCTTTTTTTTTAAACATTGTTTAAATAAGTAGACTAGATTAGTCAAATTTTGTTTATTTCTTAATTTTGTATGTCAATATTTTATAAAAAAAAAACTATACTTGTTGGGGAAAAGTGTGTACTTTACCGCACTTTATCTCCTTTACTTGGATCAATACATGACTTGCTACATGAATTACATGAAATTGCTGGATTTTACATGTACATGACCTAAAGTCAAATGCAGAGAAATCTCATCGGCTAAAACTTGATTTGGTTTTGAAAACCTAACCTGTGGGGACGCCTAAAACCCAATGGTTATACCTCATAATCTCGCAGCCAATCGTGAGGTCTTGGTCGGGAAAACTTGGTAAATCTTGGGACCTAAAACTTGATCTTTTGAGATCTTACTTGGCATACTTGTATAGTATCGCCTTTACATGCCTGCTGGTTACGGATCCGAGAGGGTGAAATGATGGATGGAGGGAAGTAAGTGGAGATCTACGGATTGGAAATACCAACCCGGTTGACGGCGAGTCATCGCGGGAAGGTATACGAATGACCCTGGCAATGCAAGTGGAACTTAGCTCCTGAGAGCTACCATATCCTTGAATTGTTTCTATTTACATTTCATTGGAATTGGCAATTATTTGTACCTTCTTATTTGACCTGTTAATTGGGCTTGTTACTTGGACTATGTGATTGCATGTGTGTCCTTGGCCTCACGAACATTTTGCTCACCCTGTAGATTTGTTTTCCTTAACAGGATTTGGCATGGAATGATACTTGGAGGAACTCTTTTGATACCCTTCTGGCTTAGGGTTTTAACATATTTTGGGCTAGACCTCTTACCGGTTGTACTTCGGAAACCTAATATATGGTTTGGATATTTGATGTACTCGGATGTAGTTTATTTTGGGTATTGATGTACCTTTTGGGAATTTAATGTAATGATTGGATAAGCGTTATGTATATTGTTAAGTTTGGAAGTTTTCGTACTTTCTTACTTATCTAGTGTTGTTGAATGATTTTACTTTAAGCTTGAATGGAAACTGCTTGAGTCCTGGCGAGAGTTGGGCAGACGTCCCGCGGATATCCTCTGGTTCGCCTTAGGGAGAAGTGGGGGCGTCACATAATAATTAAAGGATTAAGCTTTTATCCACTATTAGTGTAGCAGATTTTTTACACTAACGGGTGTAGATGTATGTCACTTATGCAAAAAGTGAATTTCAAAATTGAAATTGGATTCCGTAGCATGCATCTACACCTATTTGTATATATACTAACATTGCATAAAAAATTATCCGTAATTAAATACTTAAATAAAATAAATACTTAACTAAATTATAATATTAATATCTCTGATAGCTTGTTGTATTGTCAATAAAATAATTCTTTTATTTTTCACTACAAGATCTATATTTGTAAGAGTATGATAAACTCCAAATTGAATATCCTATGAGTGCATAAATGTTATTTATTAAATAAGATTTAGTATTCTTTGAGTACACAAATGTTGTATACTTTTTAACATGTCTTTTCGAAGACAATAGTTGATATCTAAAAACATTTAATTCATAAAGATAACATATACGAAAACTTTACATAAATTTAGTGACCTATCAGTTTAACCAACTATTTGATGTTGAACCAATAGCCCATCCACTCAATCCTTTTGTTGGGCTTTTAGCAAGTTAGATTTAATAACTTTGGTTTTCCTAATTGAAAAAAAAAAGATACCTGTTTCTATATCTTGAAATCACCTATCACCTCTATATCTTGAAAATGTTTATCACCTATCATCCAGGGCCGTTCGTGGACCAGGTACCTAATCCAGGAAAATCTTAGGTAACCTGAACTTGTGTCATTGGTTCGAGAAAAAATTGAACTGTAAGTACCCAGGACATTCGGTGCCTAAACCTAACTTCTACCCATTTTTCCTCATTTTTTTTGTTCACATGGGAGAGGTCAACCCTCTTAAGTATGAACAAACTGCGGGGTCGTAGCCCCCAAAATATCTGCACCAATCAATTCTTGCACATCCTGTGGTGGTTCTATTAGAATATGTATCTCTGGTTCATTGTTAACACTCTTTTTAGCCAACCAGTCTGCACACTTATTCCCTTCTCTCCAAACATGTTGTAAACTACACTTCTAGTCCTTCCTTGTGTAATTCCTGATCTGATGGATCAGATTAGATAGTAGTGAATCCGGACCTGCTCCTTGTACTAGTTCCAAAGCAGCCTTAGAATCCGTTTCCAAAATCACTCTCCTTTCCCCAGAGATCCAAGCCATTTCTATCCCTTTGAGTATTCCCCATAGATCTGCTGTCATATTATTTATTAGCCTGGTACTCACTGTAAAATAAGCTTTCCACCTGCCCTAACTATCTCTAAGGATATCTCCCGCTCCTGCCCTTCCAGAGGCACAGCTTGCAGCTTCATCCACATTCATCTTCCACCAACCGTTCGAAGGCCTTTCCCATCTGATAAACTTTTCTTCTTTTTTCCCTAGATCATTTCCCCTAAGAAACGCTTCTTTGGCTTGCTCTATCCACTTGCAAATCTCTTCTTTCTTAACATTCAACTTTCGTTCATCACCTGAGGCACAAAAGGAATTTCTGGTTGACCATGCAAGATACACAACTTGTTGAAATGTCAGCTGCCATTTTTCTTTCCCTTCCCCTCCATTCCTTCCATCCTTTAGATTCCAATCCACCCAATCCTGCACTGGTTTGTTCAAAAACTCCTTCCATCTATTCTACATGACAAGCTATTTCCATATGCTCTTTATCCAACCGCAATCCCGGGCAGCATGGATGGTTGACTCAATCGCAGTTTCATATATTGGACAGTAAGCATTTGGGCTCAGCTTCCTTTTGGCTTTCTCCTCCTGCATTAATAGTTTACCATGCCTCACCAACCAAAGTAGAAATTGCATCATCCTGGACCTTGTATTTTCCATATTCTCTCCCAACTCGCCGATTCCTCTTTCAACTCCTTCTCCAACCAATTCAATTCGTATGCCGACTTGGTGGTGAATATACCTTTCAGCTTGAGTTTCCAACAGAGCTAGTCCGGGTTATCTAAGCCAGGGAGGATATAAAAGCTTCTTATCTTCTGTATCCACTTCGAGTTTAGCCAAGTTTGAAGTTTATCAATATTCCAACCATTACTGTTCCAGTAATCCTTCACCTTTTTCTCCACTTCTTCCTCGGGTATTTCTAGCTCTATCTCATCCAGTAGTGGTACTTCCTCTAACCACTTATCTCTCCAAAATCGTACTGTCTCTCCATTCCCAATCCTCCACTGCACTCCCTTCTCAAGTAATTCACTACCTTTTGCAATGCTTTTCCACACATGTGAGTCCCCAATCCTAGGCGAAAACTTGATTCCTGTTACACCCTTGCAATACTTTTCCCTAAGCACTTTCCCCTACAAAGACTGCTCATCCCTAAACAATCTCCAGCTCCATGTTGCAAGCATTACCACATTTACTTTTCTGATTCTTCTAATCCCTAAACCTTCCCTTTTCTTCATTTGAGTCACTATGTCCCAGTTGACATGGTGTCCTTTTCTCATTTTACGTTTCGATGCTGCAAACTAACTAAAAATTTAAAAGAACTTCCTATCATTTCATCACTATATAAAGATGGTGTTGTTGGTAAATGATAACTTGAGCCTTGATGTGAAAAGAAACAAGATTGAGCAACTAAGTTTTCTTATTTTCCTTCTAACTACAAAGAGACCTAATTCCTAAAGTTCCCAATTTTCACTTTAGATTTTCACATTTCAGTATTGCATGCTCAGTAAAAGTCTAACTTATCTTAAGTATCTTTTCATCACTAAAAAAGGATATGCTCCTAGTAGATGACAACTTGAGCCGAGATGTGAAAGGAAACAAGGTTGAGCAACTAATTAATATTATTATCCTTAAACTAAAAGAGACCTTACCATACCCGATCTTTATTTTAGAATATTTAATTTAATTTTAAAAAATTTAATTTCATCATAATTTGCTTCTTTGCATTTATGACTTAACTTCAAGATTAATCTTTTATACACTAATAGTGTATACAAAATCACCATTGGACACATTACAACTCGTCTGAATTTAAATTTGAAATTCAAATTTTACTCATATGTCATACATCTAACCATGATAGTGTACACAATGTCAATGCATATAAGATTAATTCTTAACTTAAGAGCTTATGTTGAATATATATTGATGGATAAAATTATAAAAAAAGCCCCCAACCACCTATGATTGTATTTGGTGAATTTCAATGTAAGATTTAATATACTCTGTTTAATGGCTATGAATATTCACTACAAGTACTTAGTTAGTCCTCTTTGCTATTCTCCCATTTATAAGATCTAGTGGAGAGAAGGAATTGAGCTGCATAGGAGGACAATACTAATGACAAGCGGAGGTAGAAGAAAGGCATAGGATTCGACGGTTTTGGGAAAAAAATTGAAAAAATGGTTGTAAAAGATGGGGTCTCTCACCAAATTATAACATATTTGAGGATAGTTTCTAAATATTACATAACTTGCTACTACTAGTATAGGCAACTGTAACTTTGAGAGTTGCAATATCAGTAATACTAGCAGAATTCATATTTAAATAGTCGGCTATAAAAATAGTTGGCTGCATAAAAATCATAGTACAAAATCTGAAATACTTTTGCCTTGTGTCCAAAAACCAAGGGGCTCTCAACTATGCTAAACACAGCCTAGACCCCCCATACAGAGTATGATAATGCAAGAGCTTATGTGCATGTAGCTACTGGTCAATGCTTTTGTGTAATACTAGGAGGGGTGTACCGCGCTACGCGCGGTAGAAGTTTAAGGATTGCCCAGAAATGTGTAAGAAAAACTTAGATGTTTATATATGTATTGATTTTTGGTTTGCAGTTATTAAATGCTGGTATGTCATTTAAGCTAAGTTGTTTGTAGAGTAAAAATTGATCTGGAAACTATAAAATATTTTAATCTGAATGCTTTGGTCAATTATATTTGTTTTAATATGTGGATAATTGGTGACATTTAATGTAGAGGTGAAATTTGACTGTAAAATAAATAAGCATGCAATAAAAGAGGAATATAAAGCTAAACAGAATAAAATAGTAAATATAGTTACTGCTTGTAGGAATTGTGATGAAATATACATAGTAGAAAATAGATTGAAGGCGATAGGAATGCATGTTAAATAAGTAAAATGTTAGTGATTGATATTTTCAGCATTAAAGACTTCATCGATTGAGTAGGATGTGATTATTTCATAGGTTGCACGCCTGACGAGGTTAAATTTGGAAGGAGAAGGCTTAATATAGCACATGAGCAGTTTCCCTTGTAAAGTGTGCGCAAGGTATTGAGCAAGATCAATGTTGTGTTGTAAAAATAGATGGAAGAAAATTGTAACAAAATTGTAAAAGAAGGAAGAAAATATTGAGCATAAAAAAGTGTCTGTGGGTACCTCTTGCTGTAAATAGTATAGCTCGGCGATAGAATATTGAATTAGTCGCAAGATGTAGGAGAAGATAGTTAAAGAATGTTACTTTGGGGAGATATAGGAGAAGTAGAAGGTGATGAAGGCAAAGGGTGTTTCTGAGGAGAGAAATAGTAAGGAATAGATCGCTCTGGAGCAGTAGCGGTAACACAAGAGACTTTTGCTACTTGGCTACCACTAGCGCCAGCACCTCCACAGACTGACTGATTGACCAAATATTTAATGTAACCGGTGAAGGATCGGATAGGGCTCGGGGTATTGTAAATTTTGCTCACGACATCAAGAGTAGCTTCTTTACCCACCCGTGCCAGCTTTTCGCGGGCCAAGTGATCCTACTCAATTTACTTTGGGTGGAAGAGGAACTTGACGTTGAAGCGGTGGAGGTGGAGATGGATGTGGAGGTGGAGTTCGAAAATGATTGTCCATTGTTTGTTGTACTGCCGGGAACGAAGATATTTGGGTTGTAATATTCTGCTAGTTCTAGTGCTAGCAGTCGTCTTTGGTACAGAGAAATGTTTTGAAATTGGGAGGCTTGTCGAGAAATGTGTAAGAAAAACTTAAATGTTTATATATGTATTGATTTTTGGTTTGCAGTTATTAAATGTTGGTATGTCATTTAAGCAAAGTTGTTTGTAGAGTAAAAATTGATCTGGAAATTATAAAATATTTTAATCTGAATGTTTTGGTCAATTATATTTGTTTTAATATGTGGATAATCGGTGACATTTAATGTAGAGGTGAAATTTGACTGTAAAATAAATAAGTATGCAATAAAAGAGGAATATAAAGCTAAACAGAATAAAATAGTAAATATACTTACTGATTGTAGCAATTGTGATGAAATATACATAGTAGAAAGCAGATTAAAGGCGATAGGAATGCATGTTAAATAAGTAAAAGGTTAGTCATTGATGTTAAGATTGTTCATGTTAATATTTTCAGCATTAAAGACTTCATCGATTGAGTAGGATGTGATTATTTCATAGGCTGCACGCCTGATGAGTTTAAATTTGGAAGGAGAGGGCTTAATATAGCACATGAGCAGCTTCCCTTGTAAAGTTCGCGCAAGGTATTGAGCAAGATTAATGTTCTGTTGTAAAAATAAATGGAAGAAAATTGTAACAAAATCTAAAAAGAAGGAAGAAAGTATTGAGCATAAAAAAGTGTCTGTGGGTACCTCTTGCTGTAAATAGTATAGGTCGGCGATAGAATATTGAATTAGTCTCTCTGCTTCAATATCTATAGCAGTAGCACATAAAGATCCAGTTGTATCAGTGAGTGAAATTGGAATGAGAGCTCTGCAATGAATAAGTAGGTCGTTTTGGAGTTAGAAAATGAAATTGATTAAAGGCGGTCATGAAAGGAAGCAAGATGAGTAAATAATAATGTTTACCTAGGAACCAAGTCTACGGTAAAGTGGCAATGGGGACATGTAACTGGCAAATTGCTTGTAAGTTTACTTGGATAATGACAAAGGGAACAAGCTATATAAGTTAACTTTTGAGGTATGTAATCTATCTCCACAACACCTTGAATCCAGGCAGTCTTTGGTTTCTTTGAGAAAGAAAAGGTAAAAAAAAGAGGCAGTGTTAAAAAAAGGAGGAATAAGATAAATGAATGTAAAGAAAATTGCATGTAAATTTAAATTTTGAATTTGGAATCTTACTGTTGAAGAACGGTAGCAATATGGGTGATTTGATTATTGTTTACAGGAGGAAGAAGAATGCGTGGGTTAGTGTAACTGCTTTCATTAAGCATTTGTGTTAGCAGATGAGCATGGGTACGATGCCTATGATAAAAGGGAAAAAGGTAAGTTGTTATATGATAAGGACGATAATAATGCATATTGTGATTAAAACCTTTACCAGTTTTTTAAATGCATCGCTTGTTCAGCGATCGGAGCTACCAAAATTGTTGAGGAAGATTCAGTGGAGAGACTTAAATCTGATAAATTGGTAAGAAGAGGGTAAAAATTGTAAAGGCGGTAGCGGTTTTTGGAATGATAAAAGTTTAGAAAATGCTTTAAATAATAGAGGCGAAGTATGTGATTACAATGATTCGTTGTAGCTTTGACTCTTATGGCAATGATAACTGGAAAAGGGTCTTCTGTTGCTGCAATAGTGGGGCCATAATTTTCTTCAATTTCACCCCGTAGAGTTAGTATCAAAGGTTTCATGCTGTGGAAATGAATAGTAAGAGAATCAATTGTTGGAAATGCGGAGGATTTAGGAAAGTGGAAGCAGAAATTACATTGGTAATGAAATGTCTTACTCTTCATTGACTATGACATAGTCTTGAACCACACATGGTGCTCCTTCAAGAGGGATAATTTTGTTAGGGAGAGCACGAAGCATAACTCCCATGACATCTTAGGAAAACGAAAGAAGTGAATGTGTTAAGATTATAAAGAATTGTGCATCAATTAAAATGTGGGAAAAAATAAGTAGAGCATAAGTATTAACTTACTTATTAATTGTTCAGTATCAGCGATGGGGTGTAGCATAGTAAATGGATATAATCGAAAATGTGAAGGAAGAGAAGGATAATTGAGCAATTCAATTTCGCGAATTGATGTAGTCTCAGTAACAATCCAGTAAAATGGATATTTGGTAAGAGTAGAAGCATCTTGTAACTGGCAAACAATAGCTCTGGAAATATAGTATTTTTTAAATGGTAGCAGTAATCCAGCAAGTCGATCAATCATGTTCTCGATAACATGCATATTAACTTTTACACCCTGATATCAACAATCATTAAAAGGTATCATGATATAAGTAAATAGGTATGAGGTAAAAAGAAAAATTAAGTATGTGTTACCTGTGGATCGGCAAGTACAAAGGTGCGAAAGTTTTGCTGGAGATGCGAATTCTTTTTTATATGAGTAACTTCGATAACTTGGAGAGCAACTGTCCAGTTTGATGAATCCGGATGAACAGCGGAAAGAGGGATTATTAGAGGTTGCATGATCTAAAAGGGCTGCAGAAAGGATATAATTGGAAGATAAGGAATGGATGAAGATGAGCTGCAGGGATATGCAGTTTGATGCGTATCAGTTTAATAGTTAGTAAGTAAATGTATACCTGATGGTGAGCAGCAAGGAAGCTTGTAAGTTCAAGTGAAAGGAAAGAAATTTGAGATGAGAATAAGGGGAAATGAAGGAGAAGAGAAGGAAGATGTTGCCGCTAAAAGTAGAATTAGAAGAAGGAAAGTTGTGTATATTGTTGTTTTGTTGTGTATTTATTTGTGCAATGCATATAAATGTAAATGGTTATGAATTCAACACACACGGATTAACATAAGTGTAAAACATAAAATTATTGAATCAAATAAGATTGATATGCATGTGTCAATTTTATCCATAGGTAAAGTTGGAGAGGTGTGGCAAGGACTATTATTGCTAATAAAGTGGTCAGGATTTGAAAGGTTCACGTGCATTCGTTGTTAGGTAGGGAAAAGTACAAAATGTTCATATAAGGAATATGTTCAGAGATTCGCTGTTGATTTTGTTTGCTCTAATATTTTTTCAAAAAAGGTTGGCATAGCTACTGTCCGTGAGTGTTTGAATATTTGTATGGATAAATTTTAAAGTTGATATCATGGTACCTGGAATAATTTTTTTAATGTGAATTGAAGAACTAAGATGAGGATCCGTTAAGCTATTTTTTTTGTAGGAAAGTAACAGAATAGCAGATGCGAAGCTTGGTAAAGGTTTTCAAACTATGTTGTAAGAGTTGCAGAAGTACAGTGGATAGCATCTGTGCGTGAATCCACGCATCGATCTTTTGTTTTTATATCTTGTTTGGTCACTTTGCACTTTTTTTTTTATATTTCGTAAATGGGTGGACTGTTATAGTTGTTCTTCTCCATATTAGTTTTCTTTGGAACAGGTTTTCTGCTGTTTAGATGTAGCTGCGATGAACATTTAGTGACCATTATGGAGCTAGGGAGTTAGCTATTTTTTTTATCGCATGAAATAGGTAGAGTGAGCAGAACGAAATGGCAATGTTTCATGATTCAGACCATAAGCTATTGAAAGTTTTGGCGTCCTTATAATAGAAATTTATGGTGTTCTTGATATTTGGTACTTAGGATAAATGTCTGATAATGTTGATTAAGAATTGAATCATAGTGCGTATGAGTTGATTTAATTGCCTGGTCAATAACTCTGTAGTTTTTCAAGCAGAGATGAATAGCAGAGAAAGGCATGGTAGGCTGATCAGTGCTAGGTCATGCATGATGCTTGGTTAAGATAGGTCATTTCATTGTCAGGAATCGGAGCATGTTTTGTAGCAGGGGAATATATTCCTGTGCAAAAAAAAATGTTGGGTGTGCATGCTATTGAAAACCGAAGGAGATTTGTTATGGACAAACACTTTAAGAATAAGTTGATTATACATTTGACTGAGCATTAGATATGTAAGTGGATATTCGTCCACCATAAAAATAAAGCGAAAACATATTGTACCAAGGAAAAAGTTTTTCAACTCCATTACTATCAAAGATTAAAACGGCAAAGTTTGTTTCTGATTCTGGAATGAAGACAAGCATGTCATTATGTTGTAGATGATGCTCCAGAACAAATTTCCTCCAATTTCGTTTCAGTCGATTGCCCTTTATTCCAACCTCAGTGATGCTGTGGCCAGTTTTGAGAACTATAGTTGGAGTTCTCTCACCATTTAGAAAATGATTAACAAATCGAGGGAGTTTCTACAAATAAAAGAACGTAAGTCATTTAATAAGGAGAGCAAATTATTCTGTCGGATGAAATCTACTTAGAAAAGGTAGGTAAAAAAAATCGTTACCAAGGAAGTTGGATATGCTGAGTCAAATGGTTGATAAAAGCAAATTGAATTGGATAAATCCTGAGAGAAATTTAGGCTGAGTGATGACGAAACAGGTTGCTGATGAAGTGATAAGAAGGTGGGATCTGATAAGACGAAAGAATGATATTGTAAGATATAGCAAGTGGTATATATAGAATTTTAAATTAGAAAGGGAAACTTAATTTGTGAACCTATAGTGCTCTGCTGATGCAAAAGATTTGGTAGGGAAACTGTCCATGGGAGATACACTTGTTTTTTCAGCTCACAGAAATGAATAATATCGAAAATTAGATCTCCGGCATGGCGAAGCAACAACATATCATGTTCTTTGATAATGTTCTGGTGACAGTATTCTATCCATCCTTCTTGAAAGCAGTTATTTCTGACTGAGATAGTCCATCTGTGGAAGCCATGTCTGAAGATGATCGTATTGTCATCGTGTTGTGTGAGCAATATGTGAAACTCAACAGGTAAAGGCTGTATGTTGCATAAAAAGAAAGTTCATGTTTAAACGGAGATTCAAGAATGAATCATAACAAAGATATTAAATGGCAGGCAACTATTATTACCTGTCCTCTGTTCTTGCATATCATAAGAAAGCAATATGTTTGTGGAGCATTGCCTGTGACGTGAGAGGAATCCACAGAAATCATAGATGTTTCGGTCATGAAGGCTCTACTATTTACGAAGCAGAAGTAATAAAGTTTGAGCTGTGAGTGGTAACGAAAGAGATTAGTAGCAGAAACCTATTGGTGAAGTCAGGGAGAAATGTAGTCTTTGATGTGCACATATAAAGAACGAATGGAAGGTGGAAGAGGCTTTATATATTTATACTACTAAGTAATTACTGTTGTTTACACAATAAGAAATATAATAGGTTGTTTGTTGGACGAGTATTTTAATAGTTGAGGGTGTCAGGGCATTTATCGAAGAGATGGGCTTTCTGATGTCTTAATATTATTTGCACTTTTCGCTTTACGTTCGAGAAGTTTTTTTCTTAACAGGTACTTGGCCTTTCACTTGTAATCGATGTAAACTTTGGAAGAAGGTTTTTTGTAATAGAGCATATGATAATGGTTTTGTTTATTTTGATATCTGGATTACTGCAACCTAGTAGGTAATATGAATGGTATCAAACAACATAGGGAAAGGCATCCAAGGGGACTCTGGAGTCCTCAGAGGATTTGAAACCTGGTTGCCAGTTTTTTCTGGGGACCTTGCATTCAAAACTTTACTGCATTTAGTTGCGTAAGAAAAAAACAGTTAAAAAAAGTTGCAGCAATGCGAGGAAATAAGCAAATAGCAAAAGAAACATAAAAACAGGTATGTGATAAAAAAATGGAAATGATTTTAGCTAGCCAAATGATCATATAAGTCCCCCACAGAAAAGTCAACTTCCTAGCAGCACAAAGCTATTTACAGGAGGAAATTGCAAATTGCAAATTAGCTAAACAAAGCTCGAGCCAGTACAGTATAAAAGTTGACTCTGAAGGCTGATTAAGGACTCAGTTGCCAGAAGCTAGACTAATACGCTATTAAAAAATGATAAAGATAAATATTGATAGCTTCGAAAAAATTGGAAGGTTTAGTTTACTTTATAAATAACACGAATCAAATTCAGGTACCACAAAGATCGAGGATAAAGAATCAAGTGAGCAAGAGGACTATGCGTATTTTTTTGCAGCTTCAAGAGGAAAGGGATTAGGTTGCTATCAGTTAAATGAACTTGTCCTAAAAGCTGCATAAAAAAAAGAGGACATCGTTCATCAGAAGAACTTTGTGAATCAAGGTACATTTCAGATCACTCCTCAAAGATGAAGTGCTTTGTACTGAAAATCATCATACGAAGGATCCACAAGGAAGGATTTTCTTGCCATTCAGTACAACAGTTTCATGGAGTATCTGACATTTAACCAACGGGAACACTCTAGCTAAAAGCATAGATATCATTTGTTTGCTATATCTGTGAAGTGAAGATATGTAATCAACTTCAAATTCAAAAAAAACTCAGCTCAATCATCCAACCACAAGCTCAATGCGTTTTATAATTATTAGCTTTGGCCACACATTTTCATACTTTAACTTGCCAAATTAAGTACGTATACAGAAACGAAGACAGTTCATGAAGGAATTAACGACCCTTGGAACAAATTTAGCAAAATGCAGCAGCGCGAATGATTCATAAGATACATGCATCCTATCTGATGAAGACAAAAAACGAATAGCTCTGATCTAGTCTAGTTTTGATTTCTTGGCAGAGTTGCTGGTTTCATCTGGAAAGGTGTCTTCGTTGAGTTCCTCTATTTCATCAAACTTTTGAGAAAGGCACTTGCGAATCTTTGAAGGAGGAATAATTTTTTGTGTAAGAAGTAAATCTTGCATTTTATATAACAGCGGTGACCAAATAAGCTATTGTTATAAGCAATAGAAGCTGCAATGTGAACTAAAAAGGGAAGCATTACAAAATAACAGCAAAAGAATTAGCCTTACATACAACTAATACTAAATAAAGCTGCCCGTTGAGGCCAGTATATACGTCAAGACAAGCTGGTTCATTAACACATACGTACAAAAGAACAGGGTTCATGAAGAAAATAACAATCCTTGTAAGAAACTTGCCAAAATGTAGCAGTGTAAACCATTCGCAAGGCGTATTTATCTTACAAAGACAAAAAATGAATAGCTCTGATCTAGGTCAGTTTCGCTTTCTTGGCAGAGTTGCTAGGTTCATCTGGAGAATTGTCGCTGGCTAGCTTGTCCAGTTCATCAAATTTTTCAGAAAGTCGGACCCGAATTTTTGAAGGAACAGGATTTTCTTCTGTAACAAGTTACATAATAAAGAATTGGCTAAGAAACAGCAAGTAAAGTAAAGCAGCGCTAAAGCTAGTGGGAATGATCTAAGTATCTTCCTTTCTATTATCACCACCAATAAGCGGAACACAAAATAGGTATTAAAAACATAAGAAGAGCTTGCATAAATAAAAACCTTTTCTTTTTTGTACAGGATGATGGCACATAAACACTAAGAAACAATATTTTTTCCATTGAATGCATTCTGTAGAAAATAATTGAGACAAATAAATAAAGAAAGAAGTGAAAATCTGGAATTGATACAACAATTTGAATAGAAGGTGAGATGGTTAAAAAAAAAATCAGAGTTAAGAGTTTGGTCAAATATATAAGGTTGCAGCAGTTACTTTTTTTTTTTACTGTGTCAGAGAATTCTTTCCACCGAACAAATGTAATTTGGAAGCAAGAACTTTTTGGAACTTGATATAGCAAACACAGGAAGGTCAAAAAAAAATTTAATAGTGCAGCGAAGGAAACTACAACATTATTTTTTTTGGTTCTGCTGCAAAATTGAGATATACGCAAGTCATTTTAGGAATAAGTGTTAAGCACACCTGTAAATGCAACTACACAAGTCACAGCTATTGTAATGGAAAAGTAATGAAAAAAGATATCTATTTGAAATACAATTCAAAGAGGATCTCTCAGCACTAAGTATAAGTTCAATGGATAATCAACTGTGTTAAGAAGGCAACAGTAAAGCTAAAAGAGAAAAGCTACAAGTAATACTTATAGCTAGCATGTCAAACCAATAAACAGAATATAACTTTAAAATTGAATTCGATTTGGTTTGTAAAGATATATGGAGGGAGAAAGGATCACAATATAAAAAAGTTAACATGCATGTATTCTTGTGGACTTTTCTTGTGTTTTTTCTCAATTTATTAAACAAAAATCAAAACATGAGATAAATGCAAAATAAGACTATTAATTGCAGCAAAACTAAATAGTTGAACAAGAAATAATTAAACAAGAAATTAAAATTAAGTTTAGAGTTTGCGTGTACTTACCTGCATCCATCAGCTGCAGTGTTGCAGACTGGTCATTAAGCAATGGTAAAGCATCCTTTGTTTGGCTTGTTACCTGAGCTGAACTGGTAGCATCATCAATTTCATAGTAGTATATAACTGTGTAACGTTGTCTAGCGTCTGCTAGCTGCGCTTGCACTGGTTTTATATGAATTAGAAAAGTCTTTGATTTCAGCTGTTCATGAACAAGCTCAAGAGGGAGCTCAACATTCTGAGAAGGAGGGGGAAAAACATCAGCAACTTTATAAAAGGTTTGTGAACAAGTGTTATAGAACAAAACAAACCTCATTAAAATGCTGCATTGCTTCAAGGGAGGTGAATGTTAAAAGTTTCTCAGCCAGTTCTCCAAATATGGAAGCTGGTATAGCTCCACTGTCATCAACTAAATCAACATCATAGCGACATCTGGAAGTATAATAAATATAGAAAGTATTAATAATGGGTGAATTTATCGTTATAGAAGATTCAGAAATAATTACACAGTGATGACTTATGAAGTGTCACCTTGGTACAGCTGGTTGCTTCTCCTTGCACGAGTTGCAGGTAAATTCAACTTGATAATCTGCTGCAGTGGCTCGATAGCAATTCTTACAACTCATATACCAGTATTTTTGGAATATGTGTTCAAAGTAGAAGCGTGCCCTCACCCAAGTTGTCTGCAATATTAATAACCAGAAGCAAAAAATATATAACTATGGCAACAGTAAATTGTAAAGGAAAATGGGATAAGTTGTTTTAACACCTTCTGTGAAGGATTAACATTACAAATCAAGGTAGCTTTTTGATCAACTTTGAGAGAAATTGTAGGGTTATACTTCATGTAATCTCTTTTGTCAAGAACATCTGCAATTATTTTAGAATTTCTGAGTGCCCTGTACAAGGAAAAAATGCAGAAAGAATGTAAGAAGGGTAAATCATGTGCAGCTGATGTTTTATGATATAGAGACAGGATATTGAAGCACGATATACCAGTTCTTTAGCTCCCTTGCTTCCTGTATAGGCGGATCAACAAGTATGACAGAATCAAACCAAGTACCCAATGCAACTCCTATAGAAAAATCATTAATGTTATGCCGACAGACCTTGTGAAAGGTATATTTGACAATGTGAACAAATAATAAAAAAATACAAAAGCAAAAATTACCATTGTAATTATTCACTTTAATTCTCCGTGCAATAATGACAGGATAGCTGTGAAGGTTAGACAACAGCTGTTGTCCTTCATTAGCAAGAAAGTCATCCCATAAAGACAGCAATACAGTCTGTGATCTGTAATAATTATTAATATAAGTAATAAATAGGTAATAACTTAATTTGGCTTTACAATAAGGATAAGAAATGAGATACTCACTGTTCATCAAGAAGGACAAACTTTTGAACGTTTGATTCTTTTGAGTTTCTATTTAATGTCTTCCTGTCTAGTGCAGCAATCACAACTCCTAGCACATCTGTAAACAGAGAACCAGTATAATGGAAGAAAGACTAATAACATTGTAAGTACAGCGATATCAATCTGTTCAGATATTTACCAACTGATTTATTTCTGTCATCCATATAATGCATCAAATCAGTAAATTTTGTATAGCTGAATTTCACGGGCATGATTTCATTAGCATCATCATTTATATCTTCAATGACAGTTTTAGTGCTGATCACCCATTGGATAGTAAGCTCAGCTGTCTGAAATTTTGCTGGGATAGGTTTGACTTCAGCATTTGTGATCTTGTACTTTCTATAAACACGTAAGAGTGGACTCATTTTAGCAATATCAGCATTGAAGATTATTGCTTCGACTTTTGATCCCTGCGAGATACAATTGGTAAATTCACAATTACCTAAAAAACAGAATATCTTGTTATTACAAGGTAACGTGAGAAAATGGATAGAAAGCTTTACTAACCTCTGCATCATAGAAGATAAATTTTTGCTTCTTTGTTGGTGTTCCCTTCGAGTCAGTGATTTGCTGTTTTTCTTGAACAGTGATGATGCAACTCCAATTCTTCATGAAAGGGACAATATCTCGGATAGGCAGTAAGTTAGTCATTCTGCATGAAGATCAAAATATACATAAGCAAATACAAATAGACAAGTTAAGTGTAAGAGTATATTGGTCAAAGAAAAATAAATCTGTATGTGCACCTCATTCCAATATATAGTTAAAGGAGGCAGATTCTTTACTGCTGAGTCAAATGGAAAATTTCATTAAAGACAACATTCCTAGTTTTGCAGTCAATCTTTTTCTCATCAAACGTTCCAGGAACAAGAAGAACCTTAAGTTCAGCAGCAGTTCTAGCTCTAGAAAGTGCGACGTATAGTTGCCCGTGGGAGAAAACAGGTTCACGCAAGTAAAGGCCGACATAGTCTAGAGTTTGTCCTTGTGCTTTATTAATAGTTAATGCAAAACAAAGGCGGACAGGAAATTGAGTTCTTATGAACGGAATCCCATTTCTTTCATTGTCAGAGGTCTGAAGAGGTATTTTTGGGATGAAGACTTTTTTCCCTGCATGAGTGCCAAACGCAATTTCTGCAGAAATGATATTCAAGCTAAGTTCTCTACATATCAACCTTGTGCCATTACACAATCCTTCATTAGGATTTAAATTCCTTAAAAGCATAATAGGACAGTTTTTTTTAGCAGCAACTTATGAGGAGGAAGCCCTTTTGGATTTTGAGAATTTAGAAAATCTTCATAGTCGCCTTGGTGTCGTTGCTCCACAGTACGATCTGAACTGATATAAACATGAACATTTCCAAGAAATTTGTTTATCAATAGCTCATTAAGCTCATCAACTGAGCTATTTTTGGGAGCAAGGATGCATCTATTTATCATCCTATAAGGATCTCTAGAATATAGCTCCAAATCTGGAAAAACACTTTCAACTAACCTGCTTAGAATTATAAATAGCTGTAATCAGTAAAAGGCATAGAGAAAAAGAGGAATTAGATAGATAAGGTGCAAGTGTATGTAACTTGTTAACCTGTTTAAAGATTGTTCTTTATCATAATAAGGAATAACTATATCAGGCGATAAAGTGATTTCGCCGTTTGCATCTACGAGTTGTCTTCCTCGCCTACTCTTAATAAGAACTCAGAAAAAGCAGGATCTAACATGGCTCTCATATTTTGACTGAGTTTCAGCTTGTGTAATTGAGACCAGAGAACAGAGTTAGGAAAGCTTGATTCTATGAGGACTTGCTTTGTTGCTCGCTCAATAACTGGCAAAGTTTGCCGAAAATCTCCACAAAAAACGACAACTTTTCCTCCAAAAGACAAATCAGAATCCATTATGTCTTTAAGCAGATCGTCAAATGCTTCAATAGTCTCTCGCTTAGCCATCGATGCTTTATCCCAAAGGATAAGTTTACACTCTAAAAGCAACTTGGCAACACTGCTTTGTTTGCTGAGTTGGCAAGTTTTATTCTTTGAAAAGTCTAATGGTATCTTAAATCTTGAGTGCGCTGTTCTTCCTCCAGGAAGAATAGATGCTGCAATGCCAGAAGTGGCTACAGCAATGGCAATGTAACCCTGTGATCTTAATGTAGCAAGTAGTGATCGGTATAAGAAAGTTTTGCCAGTGCCTCCTGGGCCATCAATAAAGAAAGCTTTACCGTGACGAGAAAAACATGCAGTAAGAATCAAGTCATAAGCATTTTTCTGTTCACAGTTTAATTTCAAAGAGAGTAACAGATCCTCTGAAGTAACATGTAAACCTCTTTCATTTTCGATCTCCTTTGTGAATCGTTCATGAGAAGGGGAATCGAAATCATTCAAAGGTAATTGGTAATCAGTAATTTTCTTTCCCATCTGCTCCAACGACTTGTTAATGTCTTGTAGGACTCTTGTGGTGATTTCTGAAGGAGCAAGGATAGAAAATGAGTATTGGTGCTGATAATCTGCAGAGAGTTCATGGCAGAATTTTTCCCAGAGCAACCGAGGATTTACTGGAGAACAATGAACAAGCAAAGTGGAAAATAGCAATCTTAAGGAAGACGGCATCTGGAAGGTCGCAGCTTCCTGAAGTGTATCCTCTATATAAGTATCGGATTGCAAAAGGCCTAATGCTAGAGCAGCTTCCCTAAAGGAATTCAACTTTTGATTAGCAACCGTCAAAATGTCATCAAAGGAAGTTGGACCATGAACATGATTTAGAAGAAGTCTCAGGTAGTATCTTTCTCCATCTGCTGGACTAACAGTAACCATTCTACCTATAACTTTTCGACTCTTCCTTTCAGTCCAGTTCTTATATTTAGGAGACCAAACAAAAAATTGAGGGAAATCCCTGTAAAGACATTTAAGATTCTGCACAACCACATTTGTTCTGTTCATATGAAAAAATTCAGTCAACATGGTTTTCGAAAAATCAACTTTTCTCAATAATTGCAACAGGTCTGAATTTTTGTCGAAAGAAACAAACTGCTGGTCCGGCAGATGGATCTGAAGAGTATAGACCGCTGGAGTTATTTCACTTAAGCGGAATTCAAAAATGCGCCAGAATGCCTCAGGGGGTGAAATCCATCTACCTTGCTGAAATTCCTTTATTTCATCAGTGTCATCAGGAGCATGGTGTGAAACGATCTTAAAGCTGATTGAGTCATGTCCTTTGAAAACATACTTATACATGTACTTCACCAATTTAACAGTCGAGCAAATTTCTACATTGATATGGCAGTCAAATGTAGCTAACAGATAGGGACTATAAGACACGACCCATCTGTTATCGAGAGTATGCCTTCGGACTTTTATTTTTCTCCCATCATCCCTCCTTCTATACTGCGGATAACTATCTTCAGCATGACTCGTTTGGGCACAAAAACTCTTTGGATAGCGACTTTTACAATGACCATCTTTCATACAAGGACAAGTTTTATCCATAGCGCATCGATCTTTTGTTTTTATATCTTGTTTGGTCACTTTGCACTTTTTTTTTTATATTTCGTAAATGGGTGGACTGTTATAGTTGTTCTTCTCCATATTAGTTTTCTTTGGAACAGGTTTTCTGCTGTTTAGATGTAGCTGCGATGAACATTTAGTGACCATTATGGAGCTAGGGAGTTAGCTATTTTTTTTATCGCATGAAATAGGTAGAGTGAGCAGAACGAAATGGCAATGTTTCATGATTCAGACCATAAGCTATTGAAAGTTTTGGCGTCCTTATAATAGAAATTTATGGTGTTCTTGATATTTGGTACTTAGGATAAATGTCTGATAATGTTGATTAAGAATTGAATCATAGTGCGTATGAGTTGATTTAATTGCCTGGTCAATAACTCTGTAGTTTTTCAAGCAGAGATGAATAGCAGAGAAAGGCATGGTAGGCTGATCAGTGCTAGGTCATGCATGATGCTTGGTTAAGATAGGTCATTTCATTGTCAGGAATCGGAGCATGTTTTGTAGCAGGGGAATATATTCCTGTGCAAAAAAAAATGTTGGGTGTGCATGCTATTGAAAACCGAAGGAGATTTGTTATGGACAAACACTTTAAGAATAAGTTGATTATACATTTGACTGAGCATTAGATATGTAAGTGGATATTCGTCCACCATAAAAATAAAGCGAAAACATATTGTACCAAGGAAAAAGTTTTTCAACTCCATTACTATCAAAGATTAAAACGGCAAAGTTTGTTTCTGATTCTGGAATGAAGACAAGCATGTCATTATGTTGTAGATGATGCTCCAGAACAAATTTCCTCCAATTTCGTTTCAGTCGATTGCCCTTTATTCCAACCTCAGTGATGCTGTGGCCAGTTTTGAGAACTATAGTTGGAGTTCTCTCACCATTTAGAAAATGATTAACAAATCGAGGGAGTTTCTACAAATAAAAGAACGTAAGTCATTTAATAAGGAGAGCAAATTATTCTGTCGGATGAAATCTACTTAGAAAAGGTAGGTAAAAAAAATCGTTACCAAGGAAGTTGGATATGCTGAGTCAAATGGTTGATAAAAGCAAATTGAATTGGATAAATCCTGAGAGAAATTTAGGCTGAGTGATGACGAAACAGGTTGCTGATGAAGTGATAAGAAGGTGGGATCTGATAAGACGAAAGAATGATATTGTAAGATATAGCAAGTGGTATATATAGAATTTTAAATTAGAAAGGGAAACTTAATTTGTGAACCTATAGTGCTCTGCTGATGCAAAAGATTTGGTAGGGAAACTGTCCATGGGAGATACACTTGTTTTTTCAGCTCACAGAAATGAATAATATCGAAAATTAGATCTCCGGCATGGCGAAGCAACAACATATCATGTTCTTTGATAATGTTCTGGTGACAGTATTCTATCCATCCTTCTTGAAAGCAGTTATTTCTGACTGAGATAGTCCATCTGTGGAAGCCATGTCTGAAGATGATCGTATTGTCATCGTGTTGTGTGAGCAATATGTGAAACTCAACAGGTAAAGGCTGTATGTTGCATAAAAAGAAAGTTCATGTTTAAACGGAGATTCAAGAATGAATCATAACAAAGATATTAAATGGCAGGCAACTATTATTACCTGTCCTCTGTTCTTGCATATCATAAGAAAGCAATATGTTTGTGGAGCATTGCCTGTGACGTGAGAGGAATCCACAGAAATCATAGATGTTTCGGTCATGAAGGCTCTACTATTTACGAAGCAGAAGTAATAAAGTTTGAGCTGTGAGTGGTAACGAAAGAGATTAGTAGCAGAAACCTATTGGTGAAGTCAGGGAGAAATGTAGTCTTTGATGTGCACATATAAAGAACGAATGGAAGGTGGAAGAGGCTTTATATATTTATACTACTAAGTAATTACTGTTGTTTACACAATAAGAAATATAATAGGTTGTTTGTTGGACGAGTATTTTAATAGTTGAGGGTGTCAGGGCATTTATCGAAGAGATGGGCTTTCTGATGTCTTAATATTATTTGCACTTTTCGCTTTACGTTCGAGAAGTTTTTTTCTTAACAGGTACTTGGCCTTTCACTTGTAATCCATGTAAACTTTGGAAGAAGGTTTTTTGTAATAGAGCATATGATAATGGTTTTGTTTATTTTGATATCTGGATTACTGCAACCTAGTAGGTAATATGAATGGTATCAAACAACATAGGGAAAGGCATCCAAGGGGACTCTGGAGTCCTCAGAGGATTTGAAACCTGGTTGCCAGTTTTTTCTGGGGACCTTGCATTCAAAACTTTACTGCATTTAGTTGCGTAAGAAAAAAACAGTTAAAAAAAGTTGCAGCAATGCGAGGAAATAAGCAAATAGCAAAAGAAACATAAAAACAGGTATGTGATAAAAAAATGGAAATGATTTTAGCTAGCCAAATGATCATATAAGTCCCCCACAGAAAAGTCAACTTCCTAGCAGCACAAAGCTATTTACAGGAGGAAATTGCAAATTGCAAATTAGCTAAACAAAGCTCGAGCCAGTACAGTATAAAAGTTGACTCTGAAGGCTGATTAAGGACTCAGTTGCCAGAAGCTAGACTAATACGCTATTAAAAAATGATAAAGATAAATATTGATAGCTTCGAAAAAATTGGAAGGTTTAGTTTACTTTATAAATAACACGAATCAAATTCAGGTACCACAAAGATCGAGGATAAAGAATCAAGTGAGCAAGAGGACTATGCGTATTTTTTTGCAGCTTCAAGAGGAAAGGGATTAGGTTGCTATCAGTTAAATGAACTTGTCCTAAAAGCTGCATAAAAAAAAGAGGACATCGTTCATCAGAAGAACTTTGTGAATCAAGGTACATTTTAGATCACTCCTCAAAGATGAAGTGCTTTGTACTGAAAATCATCATACGAAGGATCCACAAGGAAGGATTTTCTTGCCATTCAGTACAACATTTTCATGGAGTATCTGACATTTAACCAACGGGAACACTCTAGCTAAAAGCATAGATATCATTTGTTTGCTATATCTGTGAAGTGAAGATATGTAATCAACTTCAAATTCAAAAAAAACTCAGCTCAATCATCCAACCACAAGCTCAATGCGTTTTATAATTATTAGCTTTGGCCACACATTTTCATACTTTAACTTGCCAAATTAAGTACGTATACAGAAACGAAGACAGTTCATGAAGGAATTAACGACCCTTGGAACAAATTTAGCAAAATGCAGCAGCGCGAATGATTCATAAGATACATGCATCCTATCTGATGAAGACAAAAAACGAATAGCTCTGATCTAGTCTAGTTTTGATTTCTTGGCAGAGTTGCTGGTTTCATCTGGAAAGGTGTCTTCGTTGAGTTCCTCTATTTCATCAAACTTTTGAGAAAGGCACTTGCGAATCTTTGAAGGAGGAATAATTTTTTGTGTAAGAAGTAAATCTTGCATTTTATATAACAGCGGTGACCAAATAAGCTATTGTTATAAGCAATAGAAGCTGCAATGTGAACTAAAAAGGGAAGCATTACAAAATAACAGCAAAAGAATTAGCCTTACATACAACTAATACTAAATAAAGCTGCCCGTTGAGGCCAGTATATACGTCAAGACAAGCTGGTTCATTAACACATACGTACAAAAGAACAGGGTTCATGAAGAAAATAACAATCCTTGTAAGAAACTTGCCAAAATGTAGCAGTGTAAACCATTCGCAAGGCGTATTTATCTTACAAAGACAAAAAATGAATAGCTCTGATCTAGGTCAGTTTCGCTTTCTTGGCAGAGTTGCTAGGTTCATCTGGAGAATTGTCGCTGGCTAGCTTGTCCAGTTCATCAAATTTTTCAGAAAGTCGGACCCGAATTTTTGAAGGAACAGGATTTTCTTCTGTAACAAGTTACATAATAAAGAATTGGCTAAGAAACAGCAAGTAAAGTAAAGCAGCGCTAAAGCTAGTGGGAATGATCTAAGTATCTTCCTTTCTATTATCACCACCAATAAGCGGAACACAAAATAGGTATTAAAAACATAAGAAGAGCTTGCATAAATAAAAACCTTTTCTTTTTTGTACAGGATGATGGCACATAAACACTAAGAAACAATATTTTTTCCATTGAATGCATTCTGTAGAAAATAATTGAGACAAATAAATAAAGAAAGAAGTGAAAATCTGGAATTGATACAACAATTTGAATAGAAGGTGAGATGGTTAAAAAAAAAATCAGAGTTAAGAGTTTGGTCAAATATATAAGGTTGCAGCAGTTACTTTTTTTTTTTACTGTGTCAGAGAATTCTTTCCACCGAACAAATGTAATTTGGAAGCAAGAACTTTTTGGAACTTGATATAGCAAACACAGGAAGGTCAAAAAAAAATTTAATAGTGCAGCGAAGGAAACTACAACATTATTTTTTTTGGTTCTGCTGCAAAATTGAGATATACGCAAGTCATTTTAGGAATAAGTGTTAAGCACACCTGTAAATGCAACTACACAAGTCACAGCTATTGTAATGGAAAAGTAATGAAAAAAGATATCTATTTGAAATACAATTCAAAGAGGATCTCTCAGCACTAAGTATAAGTTCAATGGATAATCAACTGTGTTAAGAAGGCAACAGTAAAGCTAAAAGAGAAAAGCTACAAGTAATACTTATAGCTAGCATGTCAAACCAATAAACAGAATATAACTTTAAAATTGAATTCGATTTGGTTTGTAAAGATATATGGAGGGAGAAAGGATCACAATATAAAAAAGTTAACATGCATGTATTCTTGTGGACTTTTCTTGTGTTTTTTCTCAATTTATTAAACAAAAATCAAAACATGAGATAAATGCAAAATAAGACTATTAATTGCAGCAAAACTAAATAGTTGAACAAGAAATAATTAAACAAGAAATTAAAATTAAGTTTAGAGTTTGCGTGTACTTACCTGCATCCATCAGCTGCAGTGTTGCAGACTGGTCATTAAGCAATGGTAAAGCATCCTTTGTTTGGCTTGTTACCTGAGCTGAACTGGTAGCATCATCAATTTCATAGTAGTATATAACTGTGTAACGTTGTCTAGCGTCTGCTAGCTGCGCTTGCACTGGTTTTATATGAATTAGAAAAGTCTTTGATTTCAGCTGTTCATGAACAAGCTCAAGAGGGAGCTCAACATTCTGAGAAGGAGGGGGAAAAACATCAGCAACTTTATAAAAGGTTTGTGAACAAGTGTTATAGAACAAAACAAACCTCATTAAAATGCTGCATTGCTTCAAGGGAGGTGAATGTTAAAAGTTTCTCAGCCAGTTCTCCAAATATGGAAGCTGGTATAGCTCCACTGTCATCAACTAAATCAACATCATAGCGACATCTGGAAGTATAATAAATATAGAAAGTATTAATAATGGGTGAATTTATCGTTATAGAAGATTCAGAAATAATTACACAGTGATGACTTATGAAGTGTCACCTTGGTACAGCTGGTTGCTTCTCCTTGCACGAGTTGCAGGTAAATTCAACTTGATAATCTGCTGCAGTGGCTCGATAGCAATTCTTACAACTCATATACCAGTATTTTTGGAATATGTGTTCAAAGTAGAAGCGTGCCCTCACCCAAGTTGTCTGCAATATTAATAACCAGAAGCAAAAAATATATAACTATGGCAACAGTAAATTGTAAAGGAAAATGGGATAAGTTGTTTTAACACCTTCTGTGAAGGATTAACATTACAAATCAAGGTAGCTTTTTGATCAACTTTGAGAGAAATTGTAGGGTTATACTTCATGTAATCTCTTTTGTCAAGAACATCTGCAATTATTTTAGAATTTCTGAGTGCCCTGTACAAGGAAAAATTGCAGAAAGAATGTAAGAAGGGTAAATCATGTGCAGCTGATGTTTTATGATATAGAGACAGGATATCGAAGCACGATATACCAGTTCTTTAGCTCCCTTGCTTCCTGTATAGGCGGATCAACAAGTATGACAGAATCAAACCAAGTACCCAATGCAACTCCTATAGAAAAATCATTAATGTTATGTCGACAGACCTTGTGAAAGGTATATTTGACAATGTGAACAAATAATAAAAAAATACAAAAGCAAAAAGTACCATTGTAATTATTCACTTTAATTCTCCGTGCAATAATGACAGGATAGCTGTGAAGGTTAGACAGTAGTTCCTGTCCTTCATTAGCAAGAAAATCATCCCATAAAGACAGCAATACAGTCTGTGATCTGTAATAATTATTAATATAAGTAATAAATAGGTAATAACTTAATTTGGCTTTACGATAAGGATAAGAAATGAGATACTCACTGTTCATCAAGAAGGACAAATTTTTGAACGTTTGATTCTTTTGAGTTTCTATTTAATGTCTTCCTGTCTAGAGCAGCAATCACAACTCCTAGCACATCTGTAAATAGAGAATCAGTATAATGGAAGAAACAGTAATAACATTGTAAGTACAGCGATATGAATCTGCTCAGATATTTACCAACTGATTTATTTCTGTCATCCATATAATGCATCAAATCAGTAAATTTTGTATAGCTGAATTTCACGGGCATGATTTCATTAGCATCATCATTTATATCTTCAATGACAGTTTTAGTGCTGATCACCCATTGGATAGTAAGCTCAGCTGTCTGAAATTTTGCTGGGATAGGTTTGACTTCAGCATTTGTGATCTTGTACTTTCTATAAACACGTAAGAGTGGACTCATTTTAGCAATATCAGCATTGAAGATTATTGCTTCGACTTTTGATCCCTGCGAGATACAATTGGTAAATTCACAATTACCTAAAAAACAGAATATCTTGTTATTACAAGGTAACGTGAGAAAATGGATAGAAAGCTTTACTAACCTCTGCATCATAGAAGATAAATTTTTGCTTCTTTGTTGGTGTTCCCTTCGAGTCAGTGATTTGCTGTTTTTCTTGAACAGTGATGATGCAACTCCAATTCTTCATGAAAGGGACAATATCTCGGATAGGCAGTAAGTTAGTCATTCTGCATGAAGATCAAAATATACATAAGCAAATACAAATAGACAAGTTAAGTGTAAGAGTATATTGGTCAAAGAAAAATAAATCTGTATGTGCACCTCATTCCAATATATAGTTAAAGGAGGCAGATTCTTTACTGCTGAGTCAAATGGAAAATTTCATTAAAGACAACATTCCTAGTTTTGCAGTCAATCTTTTTCTCATCAAACGTTCCAGGAACAAGAAGAACCTTAAGTTCAGCAGCAGTTCTAGCTCTAGAAAGTGCGACGTATAGTTGCCCGTGGGAGAAAACAGGTTCACGCAAGTAAAGGCCGACATAGTCTAGAGTTTGTCCTTGTGCTTTATTAATAGTTAATGCAAAACAAAGGCGGACAGGAAATTGAGTTCTTATGAACGGAATCCCATTTCTTTCATTGTCAGAGGTCTGAAGAGGTATTTTTGGGATGAAGACTTTTTTCCCTGCATGAGTGCCAAACGCAATTTCTGCAGAAATGATATTCAAGCTAAGTTCTCTACATATCAACCTTGTGCCATTACACAATCCTTCATTAGGATTTAAATTCCTTAAAAGCATAATAGGACAGTTTTTTTTAGCAGCAACTTATGAGGAGGAAGCCCTTTTGGATTTTGAGAATTTAGAAAATCTTCATAGTCGCCTTGGTGTCGTTGCTCCACAGTACGATCTGAACTGATATAAACATGAACATTTCCAGGAAATTTGTTTATCAATAGCTCATTGAGCTCATCAACTGAGCTATTTTTGGGAGCAAGGATGCATCTATTTATCATCCTATAAGGATCTCTAGAATATAGCTCCAAATCTGGAAAAACACTTTCAACTAACCTGCTTAGAATTATAAATAGCTGTAATCAGTAAAAGGCATAGAGAAAAAGAGGAATTAGATAGATAAGGTGCAAGTGTATGTAACTTGTTAACCTGTTTAAAGATTGTTCTTTATCATAATAAGGAATAACTATATCAGGCGATAAAGTGATTTCGCCGTTTGCATCTACGAGTTGTCTTCCTCGCCTACTCTTAATAAGAACTCAGAAAAAGCAGGATCTAACATGGCTCTCATATTTTGACTGAGTTTCAGCTTGTGTAATTGAGACCAGAGAACAGAGTTAGGAAAGCTTGATTCTATGAGGACTTGCTTTGTTGCTCGCTCAATAACTGGCAAAGTTTGCCGAAAATCTCCACAAAAAACGACAACTTTTCCTCCAAAAGACAAATCAGAATCCATTATGTCTTTAAGCAGATCGTCAAATGCTTCAATAGTCTCTCGCTTAGCCATCGATGCTTTATCCCAAAGGATAAGTTTACACTCTAAAAGCAACTTGGCAACACTGCTTTGTTTGCTGAGTTGGCAAGTTTTATTCTTTGAAAAGTCTAATGGTATCTTAAATCTTGAGTGCGCTGTTCTTCCTCCAGGAAGAATAGATGCTGCAATGCCAGAAGTGGCTACAGCAATGGCAATGTAACCCTGTGATCTTAATGTAGCAAGTAGTGATCGGTATAAGAAAGTTTTGCCAGTGCCTCCTGGGCCATCAATAAAGAAAGCTTTACCGTGACGAGAAAAACATGCAGTAAGAATCAAGTCATAAGCATTTTTCTGTTCACAGTTTAATTTCAAAGAGAGTAACAGATCCTCTGAAGTAACATGTAAACCTCTTTCATTTTCGATCTCCTTTGTGAATCGTTCATGAGAAGGGGAATCGAAATCATTCAAAGGTAATTGGTAATCAGTAATTTTCTTTCCCATCTGCTCCAACGACTTGTTAATGTCTTGTAGGACTCTTGTGGTGATTTCTGAAGGAGCAAGGATAGAAAATGAGTATTGGTGCTGATAATCTGCAGAGAGTTCATGGCAGAATTTTTCCCAGAGCAACCGAGGATTTACTGGAGAACAATGAACAAGCAAAGTGGAAAATAGCAATCTTAAGGAAGACGGCATCTGGAAGGTCGCAGCTTCCTGAAGTGTATCCTCTATATAAGTATCGGATTGCAAAAGGCCTAATGCTAGAGCAGCTTCCCTAAAGGAATTCAACTTTTGATTAGCAACCGTCAAAATGTCATCAAAGGAAGTTGGACCATGAACATGATTTAGAAGAAGTCTCAGGTAGTATCTTTCTCCATCTGCTGGACTAACAGTAACCATTCTACCTATAACTTTTCGACGCTTCCTTTCAGTCCAGTTCTTATATTTAGGAGACCAAACAAAAAATTGAGGGAAATCCCTGTAAAGACATTTAAGATTCTGCGCAACCACATTTGTTCTGTTCATATGAAAAAATTCAGTCAACATGGTTTTCGAAAAATCAACTTTTCTCAATAATTGCAACAGGTCTGAATTTTTGTCGAAAGAAACAAACTGCTGGTCCGGCAGATGGATCTGAAGAGTATAGACCGCTGGAGTTATTTCACTTAAGCGGAATTCAAAAATGCGCCAGAATGCCTCAGGGGGTGAAATCCATCTACCTTGCTGAAATTCCTTTATTTCATCAGTGTCATCAGGAGCATGGTGTGAAACGATCTTAAAGCTGATTGAGTCATGTCCTTTGAAAACATACTTATACATGTACTTCACCAATTTAACAGTCGAGCAAATTTCTACATTGATATGGCAGTCAAATGTAGCTAACAGATAGGGACTATAAGACACGACCCATCTGTTATCGAGAGTATGCCTTCGGACTTTTATTTTTCTCCCATCATCCCTCCTTCTATACTGCGGATAACTATCTTCAGCATGACTCGTTTGGGCACAAAAACTCTTTGGATAGCGACTTTTACAATGACCATCTTTCATACAAGGACAAGTTTTATCCATAGCACCACAAGGGCCATGAATCATATCCTTTACAACAAGGGAATATAGATGAGGATGCTTAGAACGATCAGGTATTTCAGCACAGACCACTCTATCATATGACTCTGGATTTAGGAGCTTGTATTCAGGCTTCAAAATTAACAGCAAATGTGCATGCGGGAAGCCACGTTTTTGGAACTCAATCACATAGACACATGCTGCAACTTCTCCAAAGATTTGCTTGTTCAAAACTTCAGATTTAAGCAATTCAAATTTGGCTCTAAAGACTCTAGCCAGAAGATCCGGTCTATCTTGAGGTTTTTCGTGGTACTGTAAATTATCCTGAATTTCCTTCCACGCTGGGTTGCAGGTCATAGTAAGAAAGATGTCTGGTTTTCCATACTTTTGCACAAGGGACATTGCATCAAGATAGCGTCGTCTCATGTCCCTCGGGCCACCTATAAACGAAGCCGGTAATATCGTTCTACGACCAACTTTAGAAGCACTGGTCTGGCCTATAGAAATACTGTCCAGAACTCCTTGAAGAACCTCAGAACGAATGTTGTTTTGTCAGTTTCGATGAAAATCAAGCCTAGACGTCTCAATCTTAACATAAGCATCTACTGCATATTGTTGCAGCAATCTAAGTGAGTGTAACAACATTGATTCATCATCGTCCCTGATCTGAAATCTGTAACAATAGTATTCTCTAGCTGACACCGTGTCTTCTTCAGTTTTTGCACGATCAGCAGCTAGAAAAAAAGGGCGAGTAATTATTTAGTTTGATGATGTTTTACAATGTAAAAATAATGGGTGGACTCAACTGTTTTGAAGCAGCAATATTAAACTTGCCTCTTTGTTCACGATTTATTAAAGCTGATGCGGAATCAATCGAAGAAGGATGAATATCAATATTTTCCTCACAGGAGTCCTCTTTTCTCTTTCTTTTTCGAGTTCTTTTAATTCCAGGGTGCCATCCGCATTCACCTCGGGGAAACAGAATAGGGTATTGCAATGGGTCATAGCAACCATAGTAATGTCTAATTCTATAGCTGCTATTTGAATGCGTATAAACCTGAATGTGAGCTCCCGTATGGCCTGTTTCATCTTGATTTTCAGTCCATATCGCTGCAACTTGGGATGCAGAAGGAAGGTTATAGACTCGCTGATCAAGGGTGGGATAACAATTAAGTACAATGTTCAGGCTGTCAATGTTTGGAACATGCCTAAGATTTTTGAAGAACCTAGCATAAGGATTGTCACTAAGAATGCGCATAAGGAGTCTTAATGTGCTTTCTCGTAACTTATCAGAGGCAGCAATCATCTTTGCTAATTCTTCATCAGTGTCAAAGAAGTACAGCTGAATGCCGGATGCTCTATTGTCTGACTGAACAAGGCCATTAAGAAAATGATAAACTTGACCCTGAACACGAAAAGTGTAAACACCTTTTGTGTTCTTTGTTAGTTCAGAATCATATTTAGCAGCAAACGATGTGAAGCCTAAATTATTGTTGTAAGTGCGAGCATTATTTCTAAAATGGAAGCTTTCCTCATCGCTACCAATGAATAAGCGCTTCAAATCATAAGGCATAGGAGGAGCGACAACAGAAATTTCTCCTCCAGAGCAGCAAAAATTAGGAGGTTCCAAATGGAATCTTTTCGCTCCACAATGATCACAATGAGGAGCATCAGGCAAAGGCAAAGACACATTAGGAATCTTGTTTATGAGCGAAAGCTGTGGCTGACCACACCTCCGCTTTCTCCCTGTAAAGTTTTGCATGCGTTCGATAGACAGCCTGAGTTAAGGCTGTGTATAAATAGTGTAGAATGCAGGCTAAACATAGACAAAGTTAAGCAAGAAACAATGCTAAACCTGCATTCTCTGTACTCGCAGTGGAAGAACTACTACGTTTCTTGGTACGTGTAGAAAGTCTAGATGGCAGATCAAGAGAAGTATTCCTATTATTTTTCCTTCCCTGGCGAGCAGAGTTTGCTGTAGGCTGATTAAATTGCCTTCTTGGAAAAGAAGAGGTCTCTGTGGATAATAAAATTCAATAAGACGACTGGCAAAGTTTGGCAGGGATCTATATACGTGCATTTAGCTAACAGGGGAAATATGCTGAGGAGCGAAAGGAACAAGTAATCAGGCTACAAGGTATAGCCTAAAGAGAGCTGAAGAAGGAACGTTTAAGACAGATTGCACCAAAAGGAAGTCGAAGCTTTGGAAGTACTAAGTAATGCACGATGTGTTTTTTTGCTAAGAGAGCAATATTTGGAAAATAGAATTCTCAATTGTGGGAAATATAAGCTGAAGAAGGTGAAGGTGCTATAATCTAAAATGGACATAACCCGTCTGAGCGTATAGTAATCAATAGGAATAGGAAGGCAGAGAAGTAGCAATAACGCGAAAGGAGAAAATTAAAATCTAGCAGCAGAATAAGATAATTTAAAAAATACCTTCATTAAGAGACGGTGTAGACCCGGAAGGTTTTTTTTTTTTTTTTAGAAGAACATGGTGAAACATCATCATTGAGAAAGTCAGATACATCAGGAGGAATGCAGCGTAACTCTCCACCGGCTGTAATAACACTATCAACTGGAACCAAGCAATCTCGTTGTTCCAGGCCACCAGAAACCAAACGAGTTCGATCATCACTACCAGAAGGTCTATCATGACCATACGAGAAACTAACAGTAGATACCACACAAGTAGGCGGAATCTTTTGAACGCGAGAGAGAGTAAGTTTTTGTTTTTTCTTCTCAGCTCTAGCCTCTCGCAGAGAACGCAAAAATGCAGCTTTCTTGGCAGGTTCCATTTCTGCATATTTTTTTCGGCGCAAGGCGTTTCTATCCATCTAATTCCAGATATTAAGTAAGGAAGAAGCAACTAATTCCAAATACTAAGGAAGGAAGCAGTAACTAAGTAAGCAAACATGGCAAGACGAAGATTAGCAATAAGGAATAAGAAAATAAAGGCTCACAAACGCAATATCATACAACTGGTGAGCATAAAACATAGAGAAAGAATGTGGCAGTGCAAGCGCACAAGCAAACGAAAATCATGGACGAAAGGAACCGCAAGAACAGGAGCATGCAACAAAAAGAGAAGAGGAAAGAACTGCATGGTTCATTAGAAGAGGGAAAAAAAACATTGCAGCGCACACTAAAAGCAAGCAAGGTAACAGTACAGGAACATAGTAAGAGAAAGTCAAACAAAAAGGAGAAGAAGGGAAATAACATGACCTCAGGCAAACAGGCAAACACCCACACCTCAGCTAATAAAGTAGCAACAACAAGATGCACAGAAGCGGTTGCTGTGAAAACAAGAGACAAAAAAGTGAGCAACAACGTTACATAAGACAAAGTACAGTAGAGAGGAGCTAACAAAAAAGAGACTAACCTGAACAAAAAAGGCAGGAACTGACAGGAGAATCCGAAGAAGACAATAAAAGCTACAAAAGAACAGAAGGATTCAAAAGGCATGCACAGCAGAGGATCTTGTAAGCAAGAGAAAGAAAAAGATTCCAAAAAGGAATACAGGCGTAATATAAAATGGCGAGAAAGACAAAAAAAGAACCGTGAACAGGAAACAAAATAAAGAGAAAAAACCAATACGAAATTCATAACATGCAGCAGAGCATACGTACCAATAGCTAAGCGAAAGTTGCAGAGATGTAAGCAAGCTTCCAAACAGCAGCAACAAAGCAATACAGAGGAAGGTCAGGAAAATAAGCAGGAAGAAGATGACTTCATCGCTCATGAAAGAAAAGAGAACAAGTAAGGCAAATACAAACAGCACTGATCATAATGCAGGTCTTCCAAAATGCAACGGGAAAATGGCGATGACCTTACCAAGAATGTATGTAAAACCTGTCATCAATCTCGTCATCATCATCAGCCGAAAGCAAAGAAGAAAGAGTGGCAAGTCATTCTTTGTCAGCAGTCCACAGCGTTTTCAAAGGAAAATTTACACTAACAGGCCATCGAATACAACATGGCCTCTAGTGCAGAATCCGTAATAGCAACATAATAATCAGGGTAAAAATGTCATTGCACTTTCCCTTTATTCAGCCGATGACCACCTAACCTTTATCATTCAAGAAGACATGTCACAACTGCCACAATCTGTCATAACAACTACTCTTACCGCTCTCTGCCTCTCACATTATCAATACTTTTATAATCTTGCTGTCTTAATTATAGCCCTACATGTCTATACTGTTATTATTATTTATTATTATATAAATATATAGCAGAAAACAAGAAAGAAAGGCTGATGATGAAAACGAGGCCTTATAGTCTCAGTCTACTGAGAACTAACAAAGAAACAAGCACAATATCAAACAACAAAGCCCGAAAGCAAAGCAATTGGAGATCAAGCTGGACGAACACTCTCCAACCAATCACGTTTTGCCACATCACCAAGAGTACACACTCTTCGGGCATGGCATTCCCTCTTTTATACATATTTGTAATGAATACATAGAAGATATTCATTCTGTTTTATTAGAGGAATATCACATTCTGTTAATATAATTTTTTCATGAGGTTAACAGTTACACTTGTGTAATATATAAATTGTAGAATAATGAACTAAACAATATAAGATAATAAAGACTTTTCTAATATAAAGCACGATAGTTCATTGATAACCATCAAGTAGTTCCACAAATAAGTTGATGCCTTGTAGTGCAATCTATCGATACATAGACAAAAGATGATGTTGGTTGTCTAATATAAGTTGGAATGTAGGTTATGTTTAGATAATGTCACATACTAAGATTCATTAAGTTCTACAATAAAGTAGGTTCTTAATGGATCTTAATATTGTGTCAAAAGATGGAATTTTAACAAACCAACTATAGAGTGTTAACAAAAGATTAAGGGAACTTGTTCATGGAGCTTTATAAAACATCATGGCATTGTTTCTTGAAAGGGCTTTCCTGTGCAGGAGTTAAGGCTGTAGTGGTGGATTCCATGAGATGCGTATCACTTTCAAGAGCTATTGAACCAACTCCAGAAGTCATCGTTTCAAAATCCAAGTCTCTCTTTGCTTTAGTCATTGAATGAGACATTTTGGCTACAACAGTAGAGGAGGCAACTATGGAATCAAACACCTTCTTTGTTGATAGAGTGAAGAATTCATCCTTAGCAATAGGCTACAGAACAGGAGCATGAATATATGCAATTTCTTCATTAGTTGGTGCTGTTGTGATTTCTAGTGGAATTTGGGCTATTTCTTCAATAATATATGCTTTGACAGTGCTATATTTGGCTTCTTTGTGCCCTTGATAATCTGTTTCATAATAGCATATAAAATAGACTATTTTATGCTTTTGAATAGTAGATGCTAGTTCAAGGAAAAAGTCAGTTTCATACAAGTCTTTTTGTTGTTAAAGTTTGAACAATAGCTAAACATATTACGTGATAGTTAAAACAATTGTATATGGATATGACTATTCAATGGAATAAGAATTGGTTATTAGCTTACCTGATCATTAGCTTCCAAGAATTGAAGGGATATAAATGGTTTCAACTTTTCAGCATCAAGGCCAAAGATGACAGTGATTATGGATGATGTACCATTGTCTACAGCAATTCCGATTTGGGTCATGATATACATTAAGAAGAAACATGATATTGTGCTTTTATCTATTTGTTTGGATTATTTTCTTCATAAATAGGGGTATAAACGAGTCAAGTCGAGCACAAAGACTATCCTGCTCAAGTTCGATATAATTATTTACTAAGAAATTGATTGTGACTTCAAGTCAAGCTCGACTTCAACTATTTATAGGGCAAGATATGTAAATTATACAAAAAGATAAGCATTAACATTTCTCCATCTTCTTATACCTTTTTAGTTAATACTATTGTTGAAACTGAGGTTAGCAACTAAGAGGTTCAATAATCATTAGTTTGAAGCTGAAAAATCATAATTTTCAAACAATATTGGTGACAAACTCAATGTAGCTTATGTGACGCCCCTACTTCTCCCTAAGGCGAACCAGAGGGTATCCGCGAGACGTCTGCCCAACTCTCGCCAGGACTCCAGCAGTTTCCATTCAAGCTTAAAGTAAAATCATTCAACAACACTAGATAAGTAAAAAAGTGCGAAAAACTTCCAAACTTAACAATATACATAACGCTTATCCAATCATTACATTAAATTCCCAAAAGGTACATCAATACCCAAAATAAACTACATCCGAGTACATCAAATATCCAAACCATATATTAAATTCCGAAGTACAACCGGTAAGAGGTCTAGCCCAAAATATATTAAAATCCTAAGCCAGAAGGGTATCAAAAGAGTTCCTCCAAGTATCATTCCATGCCAAATCCTGTTAAGGAAAACAAATCTATAGGGTGAGCAAAACGCTCGTGAGGCCAAGGACACACATGCAATCACATAGTCCAAATAACAAGCCCAATTAACAGGTCAAATAAGAAGGTACAAATAATTGCCAATTCCAATGAAATGTAAACAGAAACAATTCAAGGATATGGTAGCTCTCAGGAGCTAATTTCCACTTGCATTGCCAGGGTCATTCGTATACCTTTCCGCGATGACTCTCCGTCAACTGGATTGGTATTTCCAATCCGTAGATCTCCACTTACTTCCCTCCATCCATCATTTCACCCTCTCGGATCCGTAACCAGCAGGCATGTAAAGGCGATACTATACAAGTATGCCAAGCAAGATCTCAAAAGATCAAGCATTAGGTCCCAAGATTTATCAAATTTTCCCGACCAAGACCTCACGATTGGCTGCGAGATTACGAGGTATAACCATTGGATTTTGGGCGTCCCCACAGGTTAGGTTTTCAAAACCAAATCAAGTTTTAGCCGATGAGATTTCTCTGCATTCGACTTTAGGTCATGTACTTGTAAATCCAGCAATTTCATGTAATTCATGTAGCAAGTCATGTATTGATCCAAGTAAAAGAGATAAAGTGCGGTAAAGTACACACTTTTCCCCAACAAGTACAGTTCAAGTAACAACAGGTTCAAGTAGGGTTCATGTAGGCAACAGATCTCAAGCGAAGTACAAGTAAACATGCACTTGACACTCACCAAGTCAATCAAGGAGAAAGGTTACTTGAAGTTCAAGCGTCTACCGTAGGATTCTCTTGAAGGTCCTCGTGCGAGCCTGAGCAATTAATAGTGAACAATCACTTATAAACCCCAATTATCAAGAAAGTTTGCACCCTACTAAAAATGAGCCTAAATTACTCACAAATTAAGGCTCAAAAGTGGAGTTTTAAAGTGCAAGAGAAATCAAGTTTTTATCTTTGAAATCAAGTATAAAACGTTCAGGTAATATCGAAGGAATAAGGAGTATTTTAAAAACTCCATTTTCTTGGAATTCGAAAAATTTCAGTTTTGATACGATACATTAGAAAAATCGTATCTCACGTTTTACAAGTACCTCTTCCAAGGTACTAAAAGTTCCTAGAATACACTTTTCTAAGATTCCAAATGGAAAACATTCAAAAGTAAGCTCAAAGTCTCTGTTTTGGTTCGTAAGGCAGATTTAGGTTGGTTTTTGGCCAACTTTGAAGATTCGACAAAATTCACTTGATTGGAACTAGATTTTGAAATTTGGTACTCTTTTAGAGTCGCAATCCAAGTTTATAGCAAAACAAGCGGAATGAGAAACGGAGTTTTGAGTACTAAGATATGGCAACTCAAAGTTACCATAATTCCCTTGTGAAACATGGATTTTTCAAACTCGAGTCATGAACTTTGGTAATTTATTTGACCCATGAAACGGCCTCGGAATAACACCATAATTAGCAGTATAATACTACCATATAAGGGTTGTCCCTCTACCAAATTTCTTGGAGAAATAACTTCGAAAAGCTGGTCAACCAAACAACCCAAGTTTCAAAAATTCTAAGGCAAAACTGTCTTGAGCTTTTTGTTTTCCATTCCAAACATTTGGCCAAGGAAAATCCTTCAAACGTGGTTCATTTGCATAGGAAAAGCCTAAGGAACATTCATGGTAAATTTGCTAGGTGTTTTAACTCCAAGAAACTCAATTGGCAAGTCCATACCAAGTCTAACATCAATTCTGTCCAATATTTAGGGTTTTCAAGGACAGGGCAGGTTTCGTATTTTGATCACAAATCACTCAATTCAACTCAGAATTGAGCATGATTGGTGGCATTGGAAAATAAATTATAATTTCACACAAGAAATTGTTCTGAAATTCAGCACACAACTAGCTCAAATTTGAGCCTCAAGTTGTAGCTTGTGAACTTCATTCCAGGAAAACAGAGAAACAGGATAGTCATCTTTAAACGATTGGTACGGGGTACTCGGGTGGAATTAGGGGTTACATTTTATACCAAATGAAAGCTGGGAATGTCTAGTTTCCAGTGCCACAAACGGTACTCGATTACGACATTGGAGCGATGAATTATAGCCGAAACAAGCTGGCTGTCTGGTAGTGACGGGAATCATTTCCCAGTTTTGGCATAATTTCTAAATCTCAACATGCACTCACCCAAATCACGTAAAATTTTGAGGAAACTTTAAACACAACCTATATTTCACATTTTCATCAGAAACAAGTCAATTGGACTTCAAGAAAGTACACTAAAATGCACGAAAATTGCAGGGCAGAATTGGCATCATCACATGCAGCTTCTCATTTGATTTCCTTTTCATTTTTGCCACTTAACTCTACTAAGTTAACACTTAATCAACACAATCAGCATCCAATCCTATCAAATCAGATCATCAAAGTTATTGTGGGATTTCATAGAGTCCACTCACCAATTTTCCAACAATTTAAAGCTGCCCATGAGAATCCAAGAGCTCATGAGTGTAATCTAGCTTCCATAAACCAAGAATTAAGTGGTGGATCATTACTTACTTTCTTAGAGAGCCAAGACAGAGATTTTCGGTCACTTTGAGCTGGAGAAAAACCATGAGAGTTAGCTCTTTTCCTAGCTTATCTTGATCACCAAGTGATTTGAGGGTTGCATGTGAAATTTGGAGGGAATTGAGCAACGAATTGAGGAGAGAGGGTGGAGGAATTTTCTGGTCTTGCTCTCCCTTGGCTGCTCGGCTGTTTGTGCGTAGGAAAGGAAGGAAATGCTGATGGTATGAGCTTCTAATGGTAAGCTTAAAACGAGTGGCTCACTTGTACTCAAAGCTGTCCACTAAAGTAATGCACGTGCGCGTGCGTTTCGTGCTCGATTTCTCGCGAGTTTATTGCACTAGTGCACTAAACCTCTAATGCACTTGCATTTATATTATTATTATTCACTCTTAATAGTTCCAAAATAATGGCCTAAGGTTCCTCAATTACTCGCGTGCGTAAAAACGCGTATTTCCAATTTAAGCGCGAGATAGTGAAATTTCTAAGAAGTTCTTATGACGGTAATATAACTAACTAACCTTTGAACACTTAAATATAAAAATACCTATTTTGAGACTAATGTACAAGTCTCCAATTTTCCAAGATTATTGTATTCCCGAATCGATTATTTACTCCAGTCGCGTATTCACTATTTTCACTTAACGAGCTTCCAAAAATTAAATTTTGAAACAAGTCACTTTAAAAATATAACGAAGCTATAGACCCATGTAATTAGGTCTAAAGAGGTTAGAAAATAATATTCAGGGCAATTGGCCAAATAAATAATTACATGAGATTGAATTAGGAGTTTAAAATAGATGAATTTTGTGAGTCCTCACATGAGTCGAGTATTAAATTTCTCAATTAACCTTTCTTAATCTGTCATTGATCATTCTTAACTCTCCAATATTAATACACTCTCGATTCAAGTATAGCCTCGAAAGACGTGCATTCGTTGTTCCAAACTAAACAAATTTTTGAAAAGTAAATTTTTTTTTCCAACAAACGCTTTAAAAATATAAAAGAGGCGTTGTTCCATATAAATGGATTTTAAATGGTCGAAATAAATAATTCGGAGAAAATGAGTAAATAAATATTTAAGTAAACTTATAATATTCAATAAATAAGAAAATTTTCGGGTCCTCACATCCTCCCCTCCTTAAAAGGAATTTCGTCCTCGAAATTCACACTTAGAAAAAAAAATATCACATCTCTCAATAGTCATGCTTAGCAAATTAATCAATAACTCACACTTTCCAATTCGTATCTCATAATTTCTATCCACTCAATTAACCATCAAATTTTGATCTCCAAATATGCGTTTTAACTTCCAAGTCATATGGTAGCTTAATTGGCTTCACGTCTACCTCATATAGGAAACGTCTCTACTTCTTTAATGCGAATTTTATAGCCATTAATTCCAAATCATGAGTTGGCTACTTTTCTCTCGTGATATCTTAACTTTCCAGAGGTATATACAATCACCTTATCAGGTATTATCAATACACATTCTAAATCATCCTTTAAAGCATCTATATAAATCACAAAATTACCTCCTCCGCTCGGTAGGACTAACACAAGTGCATCGGTTAAACACCTTTCACTTTTAAAATTTTTCCTCACATTTAGAATCCCAAATAACTTGTCACGTCTTGCACACTTAGAGAATTCCTTGATAAACCAAAGGTAGTATTCGGCTAACTCTAAGAATTCCAAATTTCGGTAGGATTCTTTGGTCGTTTCCTCTTAAACAACTTCCACTGTAGTTGAATCAATAACAATTCCTTCCTTAGATATCGTATACCTAGAAAGGTTACTTCTTCTAATCGAATTCACATCTATTGAACTTAACGAAAGTTGATGCTCTCTAGAGATTTATAAACTATTATCAGGTATCTTTCGTGATCTTTTCAACCTTAGAGTATATCGATATATCATCAATAAATGCCACCACAAATTAATCCAATTACGATTTAAAACCCCGATGCATACAGGTCATAATTGCTATTAGTGCATTGGTCAACCCAACGGCGTAATTGAAGTTCAAAGTGTCCCTATCTCGAAGTGGAAGTGGTTTTAAACACATCAGTTTCTAAGGTCCTCAACTGGTAATAGCTCTACTTTAAATTCAACTTGAATAATATCACGGCTGTGACGCCCCCACTTCTCCTCAAGGCGCACCAAAGGGTATCCGCGGAACGCCTGCCTAGCTCTCGCCAGGACTCAAGCAATAAACGTTCAAGCTTAAAGCGATACTAGATACCACAATCAAATTAGTACAAATACATATAGTGCGGAAGCGTTCATGCTTAACAATATCCATCCATTATCCAGCCCGCACGTCGGGCGTTCATAATACAACTTAAATTCCAAAATATACATCACATATATCCGAATGATACATTAAACTTTCAAAAGTACAATCATAAAGGGGTCAAGCCAAAATACACTTGAAACCCTAAAACAAAATATATCCAAAAGGAGATTTCTCCGCGTTAACTCCATTTTCATTCCTGTTAAGGAAAACAAATCTACAGGGTGAGCAAAACGCTCGTGAGGCCAAGGACACGCATGCAAGCACGTAGTTCAAGTAACAATCCCAATTACAAGCTAAGCAATAATATGTTTCAATAATTAACAATTTACCGGAAAGTAAACGAAAACAATTCAAGGATATAGGAGCTCTCAGGAGCTATATTTCACTTGCACGATCAATAACCTCCACAAATTGACACTCCGTCAATCGGGTAGATTTTGTCCGTAGAACTCTACTTAACCTGTCCCCTTTCACCTTACATACCCCTGTATCGGGCCCGCCTGTCATTTGTTTGTGGCGATACTACTCGAGTATGCCAAACAAGACCTCTCATTAGGTCAAGCTTATATATCTCATGGCTCGCCAAGGTTCCCGACCAAGCCCATGCCGGCTCGAGTCCAAGGTCGGCCAATGAGATGTGGGCATCCCCATGTGCAATTGTGTGTCGAGGAGATTCACTCCAACGACGTATGCAGCCATAGCATACCATATCATGTATCAAGCATTGATACGTACAAGCAATCGATGTATCTAAGTAATCGATATATTCAAGCAATTTGAGCATGAGTTAAATCATTTCGAATGAGAACGAGTGCGATAAAGTACACACTCGACTCCATTTTCCAAAATCTCAAGTATCAATAACAAGTAATCACGTATCGAATTCATAGGAGTTCAAGTAACACACACTTGACACTCACCAAGTAAAACGAGAAGAAAAGGGCACTCGAAGTTTAAGCGTCCACCGTGGGATCCTCTTGTGGGTCATCGTGTGCGCCTGAGCAAATAATAGTGAAGCATCACTCATATATCCCAATTGTCAAGGAAGATTGTACACTAGTACAATTTAAGGAAATTTCATGAAATCGAACCTCAATTACAAGTAAATCGAGGTTCAATTAGAGTTTCTTAAAGTACAAGAGCGATCGAGTTTTCATTTTGGAAAATCAGGTATAACATGGTCAAGTAATATCGAAGGAATAAGGAGTACTTGAAAACTCCCTTCCTTTGGAATTTGGAAAATTTTTAGTTTTGATATGATATTTTGAAAAATCGTATCTCACATTTTACATGTCAAAAATTGGAAAACTTGGTACCGTTAGAAACCTCTTTGAAAATACTAAAAGTTCTTAGAAGACACTTTTTCATGAATCTAAGTGGAAGATATTCAAAAATGGGCTTAAAGTTGCTGTTCCAGAACACTCAGAATTGAACCGGGGTTGGTTTTTCGCTAACTTTGGAAATTCGGAAAAATTCACGTGTTGCGAGCTAGCCTCTAAAATTTGTAACTCAATTAGAGTTGCAAGTAAGGTTTATAACAGAAAAAGCAGATCAAGGATTGGAGTTTCGACCACCGAGATACGGTAGCTCGAAGTTTGGGAAAAATTCAAAACTGGTGAACAAATTTCCAGATTTGAGCTTCCAACTTTGGGACTTTAGTTAGGTATCGAAATGGACTTGGATTGGTACAAAATTTGGCAGTATAATACTCCTATATAACAAGTATCCCTCTATCAAATTTCATGGAAAAATACCTTCGGGAAGGTAGTCAATCAAATACCCAAAGTTTCGAAAATACTAAGACAAAACTGCCTTGAACCTTTTGTTTTCCATTTCAAACATTTGGTCAAGGAAAAATTCCTCAAACATGGCTCATTAGTGTAGGCAAAGCCTAAGGAATATTCATGGTACATTTGGTAAGTGTTTAGCACCAAAATATTCAGTTAGCAAGTCTATACCAAGCCTTGCATCAAATCTGTCCAAAAGTCAGGGTTTTCAAGAGCAGGGCAGGTTCCGTATTTTGATCACAAATCACCCAAATTAACTCAGAATTGGGCATGGTTTATGGCGTTGGAAAACACATTCATAGAGCTATAATTTCACAGAAGAAATCATTTTGAAATTCGGCACACAACTAGCTCGAATTCGAGCCACAAGTTGCAGCCTCAGCATTTCGTTCCAGTAAAATAGAGAAACAGAACAGCCGACTTTAAATGGTTGGTTCGGCTCACACACATGGAACCAGAATGCGCATTTTATACCGTTGGAAATCTGGGAATGTCTAGTTTCAAATACCGCTGATGGCACTCAATTTCGACTTTAGAGCACAGAGTTATGGACGAAACAAGAAAGCTGGTCTGAGCATTACGGGAACAGTTTCCAGGTTTACTAGCTTCACGAAAATAATTCCTTTGACCAACCAAACCTCAATATTTCTCAATGAAATTTTATACACCATCTATAAAACATATAAAAATCATATACTAGTCATTAAATCCCCAAAATTCCGCAGAAATAGATACGTTCAAAGCAGGGGCAGAATTGGAACTTTTCCTCTCATGCATTTCTTGAAGTTCATACTACTAATACACCATTAATCTACCATTTTGAGCACTAAACCAACATTAAATTCATCATCAATCATCACATCAGCCATCAAGACAAAGGGTGGGAGTTCATAGAGCCCACCTTCCAAATTTTCCAACAATAACAACCACCCATATGAATATTCAAGCTCATAAGTGTAAATTAACTTCCATAGGACAAGAATTTGAGAGTGGATCATTACCTACTTTGGTTGATGAACTTAGCAGAATTTTGGCTCTTTTCTCAGCTCAGAAAAACCGTGGAAAGCTCCTCTTTGTTGTAGCTAAATGAACTTCCCAAGTGTTAAGCTAAGTAGAGTTAAAATTTGAGAGGATTTGGTAATGATTTGGTGCAAGAATTTGGAGTAGAATGTTGAACAACTTTGGATGGTTTTTGTTCCTCCTTGTAGCCGGCTGCCTTTGTGAGAAAGAGAGGAGTGTTTGGTCTGATTTTTAGCTTGCTAAGGAAGCTTAAAGACTAAGAGTTTAGGTGCACAAAAGTCAACCGTAAATAGTGCGCGTACGCGCGCGTTTTGTACTCGATTCCTCTTAAGTTTGTTGCACTAGTGCACTAAACCTCTAATGCACTTACATTCATATTAATATTATTCACTCTTAATTGCCCTAAAATAAGGGTCTAAAGTCCCTTAATTAAATCGCACGCGTGAAAACGCGTATCTCCAATTTAAGCGCGAAAGAGTGAAACCTCCAAGAAATTCTTATAACGATTGTATCACTAACTATCACTTGAGTACTTAAACCTAAAATTACCTATTTTAGGACCATTGTACATGTCTCAATTTTTCCGAGCTTATTGTACTCTCAATTGGCTAAAATTTTTAAACACGTTTCATTATTTTCATTATTCGAGCTTCAAAAAATTAATTTTTGAAATGAGTCACTTTAAAAATATAAGTAAGTCATAGATCAATGTAATTAGATCTCAAGAGGTTAGAAAATAATATTTGGAGCAAATAGGCAATTAAATATTTGAATAAGTTCGGAATAGTAATTTAAAATAATAAATTTTTACGAGTCCTCACAGGAGTCTAGTATTAATTTATCAATTAACCTTTCTTAATCTACTATTGATCATTCTTAATTCTCCAATGTTGATACACTCCTGATTCAAGTATAGCCTCAAAAGACGTGCACTCGTTGTTCCGAACTAAACGAATTTTTGAAAAGTGAATTTTCCAACAAAACGCTTTAAAATATAAAAGAGGCGTCATTCCATATAAATGAATTTTTAAATGGTCGAAATAAATAATTCGGAGAAAATGAGTAATTAAATATTTAAGCAAACTTGTAATATTCGATAAATAAAAAAATTTTTGGATCCTCACAACGGCTCCTTGCCATTGGTCAAAATCCCCGGCTATGTGAGACAATGGAGTATTTGTTCTTAATGGTTACCTCGTTCAAGTCTCGATAATCTATATATATATAGCCTCCAACTTCCATTCCAAATATGGTATCTGGTCCTTATTTGTTAGGCTCATTGAACCTATCAAATATTTCCCTTCATCAACTCAAATCTTCCGATTTTAATATCTCAAATTGGTGCTCAAATATTGGATCCCCTTCAACATTAAGTTCTCAACTCGGTTCCGATCCCTGGTTATCTCCAAGACCTCAAGTTTGCCTACGCTCTCAAGTACAATCTCGATCACGTCTATTATCGTTCATGTCTTATTATCAATCTAGAGGTGTAGGACAAAGTGCATCCATACATATAAACCATGAAATCATTTTAAAACAAGATAAATTTCACATTTCATAAAAGATCATAATAGGTACATCAAGTTGGAATGGATTTATCAAATCATTTCAAAAGGAAAAAAAAAAGGAAACACCAAGATCGTAACAAAACGTGCCAAATTGCCAAGATACAAAACAACAAAAGACTTTTCCCCTTTTCACAAGATTAAATTTCCAAAAGTGCTAGTCTAGTCTAGGGTAAACTACAATCCCTATCCCTCAAGTGTAATCAAAATATCCTCACTCGTAAAACTTCCACTACTAGAACCCCCTTCATAACCATTAGTACTAATTACTTCCATCTGGCACTTGATTGCTTTGTAGCGGACCTAGCTGGCTACTGAGTATTTCCTCTTTTTGTTAGGGTTACCAGGGCAATTTGAAAACTTATGCTCGGCACTACCGCACTTAAAACATTTTCCTTGCTTTCTCCAGCACCCGGTTTCAGTGTGGTTAAACTTGCCACAGTATCCACAAGTTACATGAGAAGTGACGGCCTGACTAGTTTGAGAATTTCCTTTGTGTTTCTTCTCCAGTTCTACATTCTGGCGTAGCAATTCAATTTTCTCTGCATATTCTTGTTTCCACCGTCCTTCCCAGTAGTCAGCCAATTTTCTTTGAAATTTTACCTCATTTCGAAGAATATCCATTTTCTTACACATTTCTTCCAAGGTTGTCATCTTACCAGTTGGCTTAAGTCAAATGCTAGCTTGCCAGGTAGATCAAAGGATCAAAATAAGTAACTATTCATAATGGAAGCTCGAGTCATAATACTCTTTCATTCTTTTACTTATAGGTTACCCCAAAATACAAATCTTAACTATTCTTTGCTTAATACGGCGAGTTCTTAAGTTTTCATGAGATTACTATCATTACGTACAAACACAACCAGATGCAAGGATCCTATTCCTTAATATAAATTTTTCATGTCTTACTTCACTCTCCAATACTTGTCCATGAAATTGTTCGAGAAGAGATCATAATCTCTTAGTCTCATTAGTGCCCTATTGGATCCTTTTAAATCAATTTTATTATTTTGAAATTAGGTTCTCCGTGAAACCTAGATAGGCGAACTTCAAGAATCATTCCATTTTCATATCTCTCTTGGTCCCCAGGGTGGTTGATTGGTTTAAAGCTTTAGTGCTCCACTAATCGTGCTAGGGCATCAATCGTCTGGTTAATAGCAATAACTACGCGATTATTTTCATTCATTTCTAGGGTTTTAATTCAGTCCAGCAGTCATTCTATAGTCATCCCCTTTGAGCTGGGAGTTGCTTAACCCCTCGCCCTCGATCCTTTTTCACTTGTTTGACCACTCATAAATTTATCAGTTATAAAGACATGATATAAAATGAGAGTACATAAACGAGGTTTGAAAAGTGGCACTTTGACCATGCCAAACAAATACAAGGATAAGAGGGAAGACACCGAAATAGTCGCAATGTGTACAACCCAATCATAGATTTGAAATCATAAAACAATAAAGTCATGCATGTCATGAGTAACATTCAATTGTTTCACAAGGTAGTAAACATAATCAAGCAAAGCACGAAGTGCAATGGCCTTTGAGCAAGCATCACCCCGACCACTTTGCCAAAACCATTAAGGTAGACTAAATGACGAGTTTAGTGATTGGTGGAGCCAAAAGTCTCTACTATCCCGTAGGATCATTTTCATTTCCAGCACTAGGAGTTTTAATCTAATGTCCCTTATCAAGTATCTTGTCATTCTCCTCTTATTCAACCAAGATAACACACCCAACTACCGACTTATCCATTCTGTCTTTAATTTCGGACACTACCCCAACAAGTCGATTATTGGCTTTTTAAAGCTTCTCACAAAGAGCTTTTGTCTTCCTCACTCCTTAAGTATGTCAATCTCCATTTCAGGAATTTCTAATAGTCTAGACATCCGCAATTGCCCTCAGATCTCGATTATCCCCTCGAATCACCCTATTTTCCTCAGATAGCCACTTCCGATGATCGGCCACTATAAACACTCCGTTACTTGGGTACGGTAAGTTCTTTGGAAATCACATAAAGTACTAGTTCGGCGAGTTGGATTACACCTCTAACGAGCCCTCCCCCTAGGCCCTTCACGGCCATGGTCACCATAATGCTTCCCCAAGACGGTTCAATGCCACCATTATCTTCCGTAACTTACAATTAAAATTAAAAGCTTAAATGAGACCAAATATACTAAATAAACTGGATTTAATCATCTCATACTATCCCACATGTATCACACAAGATCAAGATTCCTTGTCATCCACTAATTCAAACCAAGGTTCTAATTTTCATTCCCACAAGTAGTCACTTAACTTTCCAACCAGTTCCATAGTCCGGCATCCTAAACTTTCAAGTCTAGGACACACTACAAAGATCTAAAGCCTAGGCTCTGATACCAACTGTGACGCCCCCACTTCTCCCTAAGGCGAACCAGAGGGTATCCGCGGGACGTTTACCCAGCTCTCGCCAGGACTCAAGCAGTTTTCATTCAAGCTTAAAGTAAAATCATTCAACAACACTAGATAAGTAAAAAAGTGCGAAAAACTTCCAAACCTAACAATATACATAACGCTTATCCAATCATTACATTAAATTTTCAAAAGGTACATCAATACCCAAAATAAACTACATCCGAGTACATCAAATATCCAAACCATATATTAGGTTTCCGAAGTACAACCGGTAAGAGGTCTAGCCCAAAATTTATTAAAACCCTAAGCCAGAAGGGTATCAAAAGAGTTCCTCCAAGTATCATTCCATGTCAAATCCTGTTAAGGAAAACAAATCTACAGGGTGAGCAAAACGCTCGTGAGGCCAAGGACACACATGCAATCACATAGTCCAAGTAACAAGCCCAATTAACAGGTCAAATAAGAAGGTACAAATAATTGCCAATTCCAATGAAATGTAAACAGAAACAATTCAAGGATATGGTAGCTCTCAGGAGCTAAGTTCCACTTGCATTGCCAGGGTCATTCGTATAACTTTCCGCGATGACTCTCCGTCAATTGGATTGGTATTTTCAATCCGTAGATCTCCACTTACTTCCCTCCATCCATCATTTCACCCTCTCGGATCCGTAACCAGCAGGCATCTAAAGGCGATACTATACAAGTATGCCAAGCAAGATCTCAAAAGATCAAGCTTTAGGTCCCAAGATTTACCAAGTTTTCCCGACCAAGACCTCACGATTGGCTGCGAGATTACGAGGTATAACCATTGGATTTTGGGCGTCCCCACAGGTTAGGTTTTCAAAACCAAATAAAGTTTTAGCCGATGAGATTTCTCTTCATTCAACTTTAGGTCATGTACATGTAAAATCCAGCAATTTCATGTAATTCATATAGCAAGTCATGTATTGATCCAAGTAAAGGAGATAAAGTGCGGTAAAGTACACACTTTTCCCCAACAAGTACAGTTCAAGTAACAACAGGTTCAAGTAGGGTTCATGTAGGCAACAAATCTCAAGCGAAGTACAAGTAAACATGCACTTGACACTCACCAAGTCAATCAAGGAGAAAGGTTACTTGAAATTCAAGCGTCTACCGTAGGATCCTCTTGAAGGTTCTCGTGCGAGCCTGAGCAATTAATAGTAAACAATCACTTATAAACCCCAATTATCAAGAAAGTTTGCACCCTTGTGCAATTCTAGAAAATTTTACTAAAAATGAGCCTAAATTACTCACAAATTAAGGCTCAAAAGTGGAGTTTTAAAGTGCACGAGAAATCAAGTTTTCATCTTTGAAATCAAGTATAAAACGTTCAGGTAATATCGAAGGAATAAGGAGTATTTTAAAAACTCCATTTTCTTGGAATTCGAAAAATTTCAGTTTTGATACGATACATTAGAAAAATCGTATCTCACGTTTTACAAGTACCTCTTCCAAGGTACTAAAAGTTTCTAGAATACACTTTTCTAAGATTCCAAATGGAAAATATTCAAAAGTAAGCTCAAAATCTCTGTTTTGGTTCCTAAGGCAGATTTAGGTTGATTTTTGGCCAACTTTGAAGATTCGACAAAATTCACTTGATTGGAACTAGATTTTGAAATTTGGTACTCTTTTAGAGTCGCAATCCAAGTTTACAGCAAAACAAGCGGAATGAGAAACAGAGTTTTGAGTACTAAGATATGGCAACTCAAAGTTACCAAAATTTCCTGGTGAAACATGGATTTTTCAAACTCGAGTCATGAACTTTGGTAATTTATTTGACCCATGAAACGGCCTTGGAATAACACCATAATTAGCAGTATAATACTACCATATAAGGGTTGTCCCTCTACCAAATTTATTGGAGAAATAACTTCGGAAAGGTGGTCAACCAAACAACCCAAGTTTCGAAAATGCTAAGGCAAAACTGTCTTGAGCTTTTTGTTTTCCATTCCAAACATTTGGCCAAGGAAAATCCTTCAAACGTGGTTCATTTGTATAGGAAAAGCCTAAGGAACATTCATGGTACATTTGCTAGGTATTTTAACTCCAAGAAACTCAATTGGCAAGTCCATACCAAGTCTAACATCAATTCTGTCCAATATTTAGGGTTTTCAAGGACAGGGCAGATTTCGTATTTTGATCACAAATCACTCAATTCAACTCGGAATTGAGCATGGTTTGTGGCGTTGGAAAATAAATTCATAAAACTATAATTTCACAGAAGAAATTGTTTTGAAATTCAGCACACAACTAGCTCAAATTCGAGTCTCAAATTGTAGCTTCTGAACTTCATTCCAGGAAAACAGAGAAACAGGACAGTCATCTTTAAACGGTTGGTACGGGGTACTCGGGTGGAATTAGGGGTTGAATTTTATACCAAATGAAATCTGGGAATGTCTAGTTTCCAGTGCCACAAACGGCACTCGATTCCGACATCGGAGCGACGAATTATAGCCGAAACAAGCTGGCTGTCTGGTAGTGACGGGAATCATTTCCCAGTTTTGGCATAATTTCTAAATCTCAACATGCACTCACCCAAATCACGTAAAATTTTGAGGAAACTTTAAACACAACCTATATTCACATTTTCATCAGAAACAAGTCAATTGGACTTCAAGAAAGTACACTAAAATGCACGAAAATTGCAGGGCAGAATTGGCATCATCACATGCAGCTTCTCATTTGATTTCCTTTTCATTTTTGCCACTTAACTCTACTAAGTTAACACTTAATCAACACAATCAGCATCCAATCCTATCAAATCAGATCATCAAAGTTATTGTGGGATTTCATAGAGTCCACTCACCAATTTTCCAACAATTTAAAGTTGCCCATGAGAATCCAAGAGCTCATGAGTGTAATCTAGCTTCCATAAACCAAGAATTAAGTGGTGGATCATTACTTACTTTCTTAGAGAGCCAAGACAGAGATTTTCGGTCACTTTGAGCTGGAGAAAAACCGTGAGAGTTAGCTCTTTTCCTAGCTTATCTTGATCACCAAGTGATTTGAGGGTTGCATGTGAAATTTGGAGGGAATTGAGCAAGGAATTGAGGAGAGAGGGTGGAGGAATTTTCTGGTCTTGCTCTCCCTTGGCTGCTCGGCTGTTTGTGCGTAGGAAAGGAAGGAAATGCTGATGGTATGAGCTTCTAATGGTAAGCTTAAAACGTGTGGCTCACTTGTACTCAAAGCTGTCCACTAAAGTAATGCACGTGCACATGCCTTTCGTGCTCGATTCCTCGCGAGTTTATTGCACTAGTGCGCTAAACCTCTAATGCACTTGCATTTATATTATTATTATTCACTCTTAATAGTCCCAAAATAATGGCCTAAGGTTCCTCAATTACTCGCGTGCGTAAAAACGCGTATTTCCAATTTAAGCGCGAGATAGTGAAATTTCTAAGAAGTTCTTATGACGGTAATATAACTAACTAACCTTTGAACACTTAAATATAAAAATACCTATTTTGAGACTAATGTACAAGTCTCCAATTTTCCAAGCTTATTGTATTCCCGAATCGATTATTTACTCCAGTCGCGTATTCACTATTTTCACTTAACGAGCTTCCAAAAATTAAATTTTGAAACAAGTCACTTTAAAAATATAGCGAAACTATAGACCCATGTAATTAGGTCTAAAGAGGTTAGAAAATAATATTCAGAGCAATTGGCCAAATAAATAATTAAATGAGCTTGAATTAGGAGTTTAAAATAGATGAATTTTGTGAGTCCTCACATGAGTCGAGTTTTAAATTCCTCAATTAACCTTTCTTAATCTGTCATTGACCATTCTTAACTCTCCAATATTAATACACTCTCGATTCAAGTATAGCCTCGAAAGACGTGCATTCGTTGTTCCAAACTAAACGAATTTTCGAAAAGTGAATTTTTTTTTCCAACAAACGCTTTAAAAATATAAAAGAGGCGTTGTTCCATATAAATGGATTTTAAATGGTCGAAATAAATAATTCGGAGAAAATGAGTAAATAAATATTTAAGTAAACTTATAATATTCAATAAATAAGAAAATTTTCGGGTCCTCACAGCTTATACTTTGTATTCCTTTTGAAATCAATACAAACTGATCTAGTTAATCAATTTCTTTGTAAAAGAAAGGAATGCGGAATTGACAAATAATGGTTCTGTGCTTTCCAACCTAACACAGGTATCAAAAAGCAAACCATACACAAATTCGTGCTGCAAATGCATGAATTCCACATGAAGTTTATAAATAATATAAAAGATATCACCATATGGAGAAAAGATTCCGTGGTTGCCATTAATTTCCATTGCTTTCATCAGTAAAGCTTGGATCTTATCAACAAAAACTAAGAAACAAACATGGCATATGTATATGCTTACTGCATTCTTTTGCTAAATATCAAGAGGTCTATGAGTCAATTTACTATATATAGGTGTGAGGACTTTCCGTTTATTCCCATGTCCTTATCCAAAATAAATTAAGTTACTATCGAATTGATACATGTCCTAAGATGTCTTAAGATACATCCATCTCTAGGTAAAATTCCAAAAATCTGTATCCACTTAGTAATTTGGCAGCACTAAGTACAATGCTACTCCAAACTAGTATCTTCCTTAACTTAAATCCCTGATGTTAGTTCAATCTTACCAACCAGTTTCATTATGTATAATCACTTCAATTTAAAAACCCATCAAAACTTTACACCATAATGTTGGAGTTTCAAAATTTTGAGGACATCAGCAAAAGTAATAATATCAAGAAACAAAGAAGCCACCATACATAGGAAAAAGAAAATATTGTCCCTATAAACTGATCTAGTTAATCAATTTCTTTGTAAAACAAAGGAATTCAAGAAAAGCATTAGGGGCAAAGAAGTGCCTCAAAATAGAGAAAATTGAAGTGCCTCAAAACAGAGAAAATTACTGTCATTAATATTTACATTCTACTAAATTGCTTCAACCATAGGCAACCTATGTCACAAACAAAACAGTCAATTGAAGTACCATACATTTATTGCTATAAATATGTTTCTAAGAACCTGAAAGGTTAGGATTAATGGAACACGATTGCTATTACATGTCAATTCTCGTTGCTTATGCTTCTTTGCATGAAAAAATCACAATCTTCTTTAAGAAATAGTTGCTATAGCTATGCTTAGAAAGAGTTTCTATTAGTTATAATCACTGCTTTTGCATAAAACTTCCACAAGTAAGCACCAAATATGATCTTTGTCCATTATACAGTTATACATAACCTTCAAATTGTTTGATTTGTCACAAATTAATAGGAGGGAAACCCTAAAATGCTAATATTCAGGTATAAAATTGCAAGAAATCGTTTTAAAAGAATGAAAAAAGAAATCATACCTAATGCAGGAATGCACAGAGCAAGCAGAGAGCAACGGCCTGTATTTTCTTTCTTTGAGCAAAAGTAGAACGATGGTAATTGGAAAACCCAGCAAATTGCACATGAAAATCCATTCTTTGCTTGATCCCTAGGTTAATTTTTTTTTTCAGCAACGATACATTTGTATAACCTACTTTATTCTAATCTAGGGGGAGAGGGAGCCTAAGGAGGCTGTTGTAGGGGCTAGTGAGTATACAGACCCAACTAGACCAAGGAAGTGCTATGGCGCAATCCTTAGATTTTTTTTCACTGTTGATAAGATTTGAACCCTAACCAACAGCCCAAGGAGGGACTTAAGTCCCTCCCTGGTGGCCACTGAGCCATTGGTCCAATGGTTGATCCCTAGGTTAATCTATGGTTGAAATTTCAGCAAGTACAATTGAAAGGAAAGAAAGCCTGCTTTGGCCAGCAAAATTGAAGGAGAAGGGCTGAATGAGTCAGTAAAGTAGGTGAATTAGGGCATGATGAAGTCTATAACTCAATCACATGTCAATCGGCTGGCATTTCTATAGCTCAATCACAATTAGGGCTTAATGAAGTCTATCCAATGGCTAGAAATATAATATAAACATAGTAAGACTAATCTAAGGGAGATGGATTGGACAACATTGATTTTGATGTTGTTTGGGAATTTGGGAAAGAGAGAATGATTTTGGATATATATGTCATTAAAATTTTGTCCAATTGTGATTTAAGGATAGAATTGGCATTTCAGAAAAATTTACTAGGCTTTCTCAGCTCTTCGTCCAAATCAGCCAAAAAACGAACAAAAAGTTTTTGTCAAAAGAAATCTCTTCAAATCAGACGAAATCCTTTCATTTCTTATCTTATCTTAAACTACATAAAGCCGCGAAGGCTGAGCTACAGTTAATTGTGCCGGTTTCACTGTGATTTTGCAGCCAATTTCGTCCTTTTTGGTCTTTTCGCGGGCTTCATGCAGCGCCCTTGCTTCTTCTTCCGCCTGTCCTCATTGCTTTTTTTGTTGCTTTGTTCCCATTCTGCCCTTCCCTTGGTTCGTTTGTAATTTTGTCCCCAATTTTGTCCTTTTGTTTCTCCTCCATCTTCCGCTGCTGCAGTTGTTATGCCTGACTTTATTCACAAATGTTAGCTTTTGTCCCCAACTTTGTCCTTTTCTTTCTCCTTCATTTTCCGTTGCTGTATGTAATTGTTATCGCTAGCTTTATTCACGAAAATGTTAGCTTATCGTTTTTATTTATTAACTTTATTTCACATATAACTTCCTTCAATCTTAACTTTGTATTAGCATTTCTTTCTTCAAACTATAATTCTCTCTTCTCTTTTATATTTATTGTGATATTCATTAATCAATAAATTAATTACTCAAAATATATATATTAACAAACATATTGATTTTGTAAAAAAAATCCTTCGCATATATAAACAAAAATATACATAATATACACATCATTAAACAATCATAAAGTATATTTTTTCACCCAAAAAAATATATATAAAAAAAAATTAATTTTCTCCAAAATATATATATCAACAAAAACTTCATACACATCCAATAAATATAAATCAATTATTCAAATATATCTTTAACTTCCATTCATTCGACTAACCATTTTCTAAAAATATCCAATAGCTTCTTTCTATTCCAAAAATCTTATTTCTATAATATATATTAACTACTAAACAATTAACTTAAATCTTTTCCACTTCAAAATTGAATAACACAATACACATACATTCAAAAAAAAGTTATAATTAATTCTATACCCCTTATATACGATTTATCTTCCACAATATATGTGACGCCCCCACTTCTCCCTAAGGCGAATCAAAGGGTATCTGCGGGACGCCTGCCCAACTCTCGCCAGGACTCACGCAAAACATTCAAGCTTATAACTAATCTAATAGTCACAAGTACAAAAAAAACATAAATACAGTGATGCGGAAGCGTTCAAGTAAACATGGTCATCCATTATCCAACCCGTACATCGGGTGTTCAAAATACAACTTTACCCAAATTCATCTCATGCCCAAGTACTACATTCCAAATACAAAAGTACAACCCAAAGCCAAGAAGCGTAGTCATAATGATGATAGAAACCCTAAACAAAAGTACATCAGGAGGGTTTCTCCAATTCGTCCCCGGGTCCAGTCCTGATAAGGAAAACAATTCTACAGGGTGAGCAAAACGCTCGTGAGGCCAAGAACACACATGCAAGCACCTTACTCAAATAACAATCTCAATATATAAATCAAGTAATCGCATTTTAGTAATTAACAATTTAATGGAAATATAACCAGAAACAATTCAAGGATACTGGAGCTCTCAGGAGCTATATTCCACTTGCGCATTCAATAACCTCCACGAATTGACACTCCGTCAATCGGGTAGGTTTAGTCCGTAGAACTCCACTTAACCTGTCCCCTTTCACCTTACATACCCCTGTATCGGGCCCGCCTGTCATTTGTTTGTGGCGATACTACTCGAGTATGCCAAGCAAAACCTCTCATTAAGTCAAGCTTATTCATCTCATGGCTCGCCAAGGTTCCCGACCAAGCCCATGCCGGCTCGAGTCCAAGGTCGGCCAATGAGATTTGGGCGTCCCCAAGCACTTGTGTGTCGAGGAGATTCACTCCAACGACGTATGCAGCTAGCATACCAATACATTTCATTCATTCAATGCATTTCAATCATTCATTCAATGCATTTCAATCATTAAAATTTCATTTCTAATGAGAACGAGTGTGGTAAAGTACACACTCGACTCCACTTTCAAGATTTCCAATCATAAATAATAATTAAACATGTAACAAGTTTACATACACCTGACACTCACCAAGTATTAGGTGTAAGTAAGGTCAAGGGAAGTTCAAGCGTCCACCGGGGAATCCTCTTAAAGGTCCTCGTGTGCGCCTGAGCAAATAGTAGTGAATTATCATTCATATCCCAAATATCGAGGAATAATTCGTTCACTAGCATTAATCGAGTGAATTCCGTGAAAATGAACCTCAATTACTCGTAAATCGAGGTTCGAGTGGGGTTTGATAACGTTCAAAAGTATTTAAGCCTTTATCTAGGAAATCGGGGATAAAACGTTTAGATAATATCAAAAGAATAAAGAGTTCTTGAAAAATTCTATTTCCTTGAAATTGGAAAATTTCAGTTTTATTATGAATCTTTGAAAAATCGTAACTCACTCGGCACAAGTCAAGAATTGGAAAACTTTATACCGTTGGAAACCTCTTAGAAAGTACTATAAGTTCCTAGAAGACCCTTTTTCATGAATCGAAGTGGAAAGTGCTCAAAAATGAGCTTGAAGGTACAGACTCGGTTTACAAGGCAGAATTAAGTTGGATTGTGACCAACTTTGAAAATTCAGTACGATTCACACGTTGCGAACCGGCCTCTGGAATTTGTAACTCAATTATAGTTGCAAGTGAGGTTTATACCAAAGCAAGCGGATCAAGAATCGGAGTTTCGAGTACCGAGATACGGTAGCTCAAAGTTGGGGAAAATTCAAGACTGGAGAAGAATTTCCAGATTTGAACCTCCAACAGTAGAAATTTAATTAGGTATCGAAACGAACTTGGATTGGTACCAAAATTGGCAGTATTTTACTCTTATATAAAGAGTATCTCTCTATCAAGTTTCACAGAAAAATAACTTCGGGAAGGTAGTCAACGAACCAACTAAAGTTCGGAAAAATTCTTAAGGCAATCTGCCTTTAATCCTTTTCTTTCCAAATCCAATCGTTTGGCTAAGAAAATCCTTCAATCATGGTTCATATGTGAAAGAAAAGTCTAAGGAACGTTCAGGGTGCATTTGGTAGGTGTTTAACACCATGAATTTCATTTAATAAGACCACAACAAGTCTTATTCCAAATCTGTCCAAAAGTAGGTTTTTCCAAAACAGAGCAGTGTTATTGTTTTGATCACAACTCAGTCGACCTAACTCGGAATTGAGCATGGTTTATGGCATTAGAAAATAAATTCATAGGGCTAGAAGTTCACAGAAGGAAACGTTCTGAAATTTGGCAAGCAACTAGCTCGAAATTGAGCCTCAAGTTGCTGCCTCGACAAATCATTCCAGCAGATCCGAGAGACAGGACAGCTATCTTAAAACGAATGGTTCGGCTCCTACACATGGAATCAGAATACGTATTTTATACCGTTGGAAAGGTATGGATGTTTAGTTTCGAATGCCACTGACGGCACTCAATTTCGAAGTCAGAGGACAAAGTTATGGTCAAAATGCTACCGCTGGACAGGGTTATCCGAAAATAGTTTTCCAGCTTGCCTAGTTCACGAATAAATTCATTTGCCCATCTAAACGTTAATGTTTTCCAATGAAATTTTTTACACATCTAACATAACATATAAACATCAGGTTTACGCCAATAAATCACCAAAAATTGGCCTTATCATGGCCGAACAAAACAGGGGCAGTTTCGGAAATTTCTTGTCATGACCTCAACTTGGAGTTTCCAACAATAATACTCCATAAATCCATCATTTTAACCACTAAACTACCATTAAATCCAACATTAAACCTCTAATCAGCAACAACCCAAGTGTGGGAATTCATAGAGCCCACTTTCAAATTTTCCAACAATACCGAGCCATCCATACACATGCAATAGCTTAAAGATGTATTTCTACCATCATAATCCAAGTTTAAGGTGTAGGATGATGTTATACCTCCTTGAGGCTCCAAGAAACCGTGAATTGCAGCCTTTTAGTTAGCTAGATCCAACCTCCAAGTAGTTTGCTAGATGGTCTTCAAGTTTGGTGAAGATTGATTGAAGTTTTGTGGTTGATTTGGTGAAGAAAATTTTGAAATAATGGAGTGAGAGAGAGAGGTGGGCTGGTCGGCACTTTGGGAGAGAAGAGAGAGTGAAATATGATCAATTCTAGCTTCCAAGGGAAGATTAAAATGAGTGGTGAAAATTCACTCCAAAGTCAACCCTCATTAGGGCTCGATTTCTCTCGCGTTTGGTTCACTAGTGCACTAAACCTCTAATGTACTTATGTTCATATAAATATTATTCACTCTTAATTGTCTCGAAATAAGGGTCTAAAGTCCCTCAAATAAAGCCGCGCGTGTGAAAACGCGTACCGTCAATTTTAGCGCTATAACGCGAAATCTCCGAGAAATTCTTATAACGATAATACTATTAACTATCACTTAAGTATTTAAATCTAAAATTACCTATTTTAAAACCGTTGTACATGTCCCAAATTTCCGGGCTAATTGTACTTCTAATTGGCAAAATTCTCCAAACGTATTTTCACCTTTTCTCTAAACAAGCTCCTAAGAAAATAATTTTTGAAACGAGACACTTTAAAAATGTAACGAAACTATGATACCATGTACTTAGGTCTAATGAGACTAGAAAATATTCCTCGTGGTAAAAATCCAATTAAATAATTTATTAAGCCATAAATTAGGCTTAAAATAATAGTTTTTACGAGTCCTCACATCCTCTCCCCCTTAAGAAAATTTCGTCTTCGAAATTTACCTTGGTTGATGAACAAGTCTGGATACTTCTCTCTGATTATCTCTTCAACTTTCCATGTTTCTTCCTCTACTCCGTGGTTCTTCCATAGAACTTTCACTAGTGGTATCTGCTTGTTCCTCAATTCCTTCACCTTTCGATCCAGAAGTTTTACCGGTCTCTCCTAATGATCTCATCCAAATACAACCTGGCCAACTTCTCCAATGGATATTTCATATTAATCGGCAGAAAATGAGTTGATTTGGTCAATCTATCTACGATTACCCAAATCGCATCATGGCCTTTCTGTGTTCTTGGTAACCCCGATACAAAATTCGTAGTGATATTCTCTCATTTCCACTCAGGTATTTCTAGAGGTTGCAAAAGCCCTGATGGTTTCTGATGATCGATTTTAACCTGTTGACAAATTAAGCACGTTTGGACAAATTGAGCAATCTCCTTCTTCATATTTTCCCACCAATAAAGACTCTTCAAGTCCTGGTACATTTTATTCCCTCCTGAATGTACTGTAAACTTTGATCGGTGTGCCTCTTCTAAAATTTCCTTTCTAAGCCCTACATCCTTTGGCACAACTATCCGATTCCGAAATCTCAATACACCGTTCGGTCCCAAGTTAAAATCCGATTTGTCCCCATTTTTACCCTTTTCCGACCATTTCTGTACTTCAGTGTCCTTTCCTTGAGATTTCTTGATACGTTCCATCAAAGGAGAATTCAATACAATGTTTCCCAGAATTACTTTCCTCGGTTCCAATCGAGGATTCCACTGACTAATTTCTTTCAACAATTCAAATTCCTTAATCATCAATCCAGCCATCTGTACTTGAGGACTCAAAGCATCAGCCACTACATTAGCTTTCCCAGGATGGTATTTAATCGTACAGTCATAGTCTTCCAAAAATTCCATCCATCTACGCTGCCTCAAATTCAGTTCCTTTTGAGAAAATAAGTACTTAAGGCTTTTGTGGTCTGTAAAAACCTCAAATGTCACTCCATACAGGTAATGCCTCCATTTCTTTAAAGCAAAGACCACAGCTGCTAACTCCAAATCATGAGTCGGGTAATTTTCTTCATGCGGTTTCAATTTCCTAGAGGCATATGCTATCACCCTGTCATTTTGCATTAGAACACACTCCAATCCTTCCTTAGAAGCGTCTGTGTAAACCACAAAACTATCCTTTCCATTTGGCAAAGCTAACACAGGTGCCATTGTCAGCCGTCCTTTCAATTCCTGAAAACTTTCCTCACACTTAGGATTCCATATAAACTTCCCATTTTTCTTGGTCAATTCAGTCATGGGTCCAGCAATTTTCGAAAAATCTTGAATGAATCTCCGGTAATACCCTGCTAATCCAATAAAACTCCGAACCTCGGTAGGATTTTCCGGTCGTTTTATTTCGAAACAGCTTCAACTTTAGCTGGATCCACTTTAATCCCATTCTTAGAAATTATCTGTCCCAAGAAAGTCACTTCTTTTAGCCAGAATTCACACTTACTAATTTAGCGTATAGTTGATGTTTCCTTAAAGTTTGCAAAACAATTCTCAAATGCTTTTCATGATCCTCCACATTTTTAGAATATACCAAAATATCATCAATAAACACCACTACAAATTGGTCCAAATAGGGCTTAAAAATCCTATGCATTAAATCCATAAAAGCAGCAGGAGCATTTGTTAACCCAAATGGCATCACGGCAAACTCAAAATGCCCATATCTCGAGTTAAAAGCAGTCTTGGGTATGTCCCTCTCCAAAATCCTTAACTGGTAATAACCCTGTCTCAAATCTAATTTTGAGAATACTACAGCTCCTTGCAATTGGTCAAACAACTCATCAATGTGGGACAGTGGGTATTTATTCTTAATCGTAACATCATTTAAGCCTCGATAATCTATACATAACCTCAAACTCCCATCTTTTTTCTTTACAAACAAAATTGGGTCTCCCCACGGGGAATTACTCTCTTTTAAAAATTCCCTTTCCAACAGGTCTTGCAGTTGTAATTTCAACTCTTTCAATTCCGCTGCAGCCATCTGATATGGTGTTCTAGAAATAGGTGCCACTCCCGGAATCACATCGATCTTAAAAGCTATTTCCCGTTCCGGGGGTAGAGACTCCAATTCTTCAGGAAAAACATCTGAAAAATCCTTTACTACCGGTGTGTCTTCCAAATTCACCTTATCACTAGGAGTGTTAATAAGAAAAGCCAAATACCCTTGAGCTCTTTTACTTAATAATTTTCTAGCCCGAATTCCTGAAATAAGTGCAGACGAAACTAATCTACCCCTTACATCCAGTTTCAGGGTTGCTTCACCTGGAATATGCAACTCTACAATTTTCGTCCTACAGTTTAACTGAGCATTATAACGGGCTAACCAATCCATTCCCAAGATTACATCGTATCCCTTAATCGTCAAACCGATCAAATCGGCCCATAATTTTCGTTCCCCTACATAGATTTCACTATTCCTGTACTCCAGATTAGCAATTAAGCTTTTGTCTCCAGTAGGTGTTTTAACCTCCAAGTCATATGGTAACTTAATTGGCTTCAAGTCTATCCCATTCATGAAGTTAGGGTTTACAAAGGAATGAGTTGCACCCGGATCAATTAAACCCTAGCTAAACGGTGAAAGATTGGGATTGTACCTTCTACCACCTCAGTTGCCTCAGGAACTTGTTGATAATCCAGTGCATAAACCCTGGCCGGTACTTTCGGTCGGCTCCCTCCGGCACTGGTCTGCTTAGAAGTTGACTTTTCTGGCCTTTGAGTATTTCCCCCTGTCTTTGGTGATTTTGGACAATTGGCGACTTGATGTTCAGTACCACCACAAAATAAACATTTCCCCAACTTTCTCCAGCAATCGTTCTCAGAATGGTTGGGTTTACCACAATACCCACATGTAACTTGAGGGGTCACAGTCGATCTAACAGAAGGTGCCCCCTAACTTGAGTCGTCCCGCTACGACCTCCTCTAGATAGAGCTCCCCTAGAAGCTCCAGCAGTTCTCGTTCCTCCTTCTCCTCTTCCCATTTTAGAAGGGTGTACATTCTTACTGGTCTGCCCAGAAGTGCGACTAGGAAAATTCCTTTTTCTGTTGTGGAAATCCCTCACTTGAGATCTTGCATTCTCAACCCTTTGCGCTTTCTCTAAAGCCTCAGTAAAGGTAGAGATTTGGGCTGCAGCCAGGCCCTCCTGAAGTTCCACATTAAATCCCTGTACAAACCTTCTAATCCTCCTCCGTTCATTGGCTACTAACTCGGGAGCGTATTTGGAAAGTTTAGTGAACTTCCCTTCATACTCTGCTACAGTAAGGGTTCCTTGTTTCAACTTAATAAATTCATTCTCCCTCTTCTCTTGGATTAAGGGCGGAAGAAACTTTTCATTAAACTCCCTTGTGAAATTCTCTCAAGTCCAAGGGTTTGAGCCCTTTCCCATTTTCCTTTTATCAGATCCCACCAAGCACGGGCTACTCCCTCAAATTGGAAAGCAGCAAAGTTCACTCGCCTATCCTCAGTGTAATATAAAGCAGCGAATATGTTGGTCATCCTTTCTAACCAATTCTCCGCGACCTCAGGATCAGGCTCGTCAAGGAACTTAGACGGGTTAAATTTTAAGAATCTCTCTAGAGCTCTATCCTCTCCTCTTTCCTAACCCCCAGGCTGGTTAAATGGTCCAGGTCCTTGTCTATCAGCTAAACGTTCTAGGATATCCGTCATCCTGTTAATGGCAGTAGCCACTTGATTACCCTCTATATTTTCCTGGCCCTGGGTCGGTCCAGTTGCCGAACCCTGGTCATTCCCCTGAGATTGGGCCGGTCTAGTCCCCCGCCCACGGCCTCGACCCCTTCTTAGCCCTTTCATAACTTAGGCTTGCCTAATGCAAGAAATAAATAAATAAATTATACGGTGCAAAGTAAAGAGCAGGAGCCGATCAAGAAAATATTAAAATTAACAATAATTTACATTCATTAGCATATCAAGTTCATACAATTAGCAAGTCATGGGGTAGTCACAAAAATATAGCACACAGGTGCCACAGAAGTACTTTTAGCCACAGCAGACTAAAGTAAGAGCAAGTGCGTCAAAATAAGCCACACGGTCATGCAAAATACAATGGCCTCAGCACTTAGCATCACCCCAGCTAATTCTAGCTATACTGGTTAAAAGTCAAAAGAGTGGTCAAACTGCCTAGACCTAGTCCACAGTAGGACTATCAGGAGGAACCTCCTCCTCAGGATCCTCCTCCGGATCCTCCTCAGAGTCCTGGGCTACCCCCATAGCCTCATCGACTAGTCTAGTGGCATCAGCTACAATATCGGAAGCCCGACTACGGACCTCCTCTCTCAGCCTAGTAAGCTGAGCTCTAGTGCTCCGGAGCTCCTCATTAACCACCGCAGATGTGGCAACCTCGCCCTCAATCACCTCCTCAAACTCGGCGACCCTCTCGCCCTGAGCGCTCACCATCTGTCGTAGCTCGTCCACCTCAGCCTGTAAGTCCAAGTTGACAGTCACCAACTGACGACGCTCGTCGTCCAAGGCCAGTACAACATGGTTTGGGTAAGCAAAAGTCACTCTACAAGCACATCGGGGGTATCGAGGATCAGGCGAGTAGCGTACACGAGCTTCCCCAACTAAAGCTCGGTAATAGATAGGCCTAGGCGGCACTACATGACCATTCGCATGGCCATCCCCGTTAGCCGCCGGAACTCCATTTCCGTTTTCCATCCCTGCAAAATAATAGCACTTTCGGGTTAGAAATTTAAATCACTATCTAGTTCGAATGTCGTTTATGCATGCCTAACCCGATCACTAGTATGTCCCAAATACCCTTTAAAGTATAACTTAACTATCCGGTCTCAGGTTCTAAGGGTAGAGTATCCAATATGTCTCCCATATAGATCTCTAACCTAGCGCTAACCTAGCGCTCTGATACCAACTGTGACGCCCCCACTTCTCTCTAAGGCGAACCAAAGGGTATCTGCGAGACGCCTGCCCAGCTCTCGCCAGGACTCACGCAAAACATTCAAACCTATAACTAATCTAATAGTCACAAGTACAAAAAAAAACATAAATACAGTGATGCGGAAGCGTTCAAGTAAACATGGTCATCCATTATCCAACCCGTACATCGGGTGTTCAAAATACAACTTTACCCAAATTCATCTCATGCCCAAGTACTACATTCCAAATACAAAAGTACAACCCAAAACCAAGAGGCGTAGTCATAATGATGATAGAAACCCTAAACAAAAGTACATCAGGAGGGTTTCTCCAATTCGTCCCCGGGTCCAGTCCTGATAAGGAAAACAATTCTACAGGGTGAGCAAAACGCTCATGAGGCCAAGAACACACATGCAAGCACCTTACTCAAATAACAATCTCAATATATAAATCAAGTAATCGCATTTTAGTAATTAACAATTTAATGGAAATATAACCAGAAACAATTCAAGGATACTGGAGCTCCCAGGAGCTATATTCCACTTGCGCATTCAATAACCTCCACGAATTGACACTCCGTCAATCGGGTAGGTTTAGTCCGTAGAACTCCACTTAACCTGTCCCCTTTCACCTTACATACCCCTGTATCGGGCCCGCCTGTCATTTGTTTGTGGCGATACTACTCGAGTATTCCAAGCAAAACCTCTCATTAAGTCAAGCTTATTCATCTCATGGCTCGCCAAGGTTCCCGACCAAGCCCATGCCGGCTCGAGTCCAAGGTCGGCCAATGAGATTTGGACGTCCCCAAGCACTTGTGTGTCGAGTAGATTCACTCCAACGACGTATGCAGCTAGCATACCAATACATTTCATTCATTCAATGCATTTCAATCATTCATTCAAAGCATTTCAATCATTCATTCAATGCATTTCAATCATTAAAATTTCATTTCTAATGAGAACGAGTGTGGTAAAGTACACACTCGACTCCACTTTCAAGATTTCCAATCATTAATAATAATTAAACATGTAACAAGTTTACATACACCTGACACTCACCAAGTATTAGGTGTAAGTAAGGTCAAGGGAAGTTCAAGCGTCCACCGGGGAATCCTCTTAAAGGTCCTCGTGTGCGCCTGAGCAAATAGTAGTGAATTATCATTCATATCCCAAATATCGAGGAATAATTCGTTCACTAGCATTAATCGAGTGAATTCCGTGAAAATGAACCTCAATTACTCGTAAATCGAGGTTCGAGTGGGGTTTGATAACGTTCAAAAGTATTTAAGCCTTTATCTAGGAAATCGGGGATAAAACGTTTAGATAATATCAAAAGAATAAAGAGTTCTTGAAAAATTCTATTTCCTTGAAATTGGAAAATTTCAGTTTTATTATGAATCTTTGAAAAATCGTAACTCACTCGGCACAAGTCAAGAATTGGAAAACTTTATACCGTTGGAAACCTCTTAGAAAGTACTATAAGTTCCTAGAAGACCCTTTTTCATGAATCGAAGTGGAAAGTGCTCAAAAATGAGCTTGAAGGTACAGACTCGGTTTACAAGGCAGAATTAAGTTGGATTGTGACCAACTTTGAAAATTCAGTACGATTCACACGTTGCGAACCGGCCTCTGGAATTTGTAACTCAATTATAGTTGCAAGTGAGGTTTATACCAAAGCAAGCGGATCAAGAATCGGAGTTTCGAGTACCGAGATACGGTAGCTCAAAGTTGGGGAAAATTCAAGACTGGAGAAGAATTTCCAGATTTGAACCTCCAACAGTAGAAATTTAATTAGGTATCGAAACGAACTTGGATTGGTACCAAAATTGGCAGTATTTTACTCTTATATAAAGAGTATCTCTCTATCAAGTTTCACAGAAAAATAACTTCGGGAAGGTAGTCAACGAACCAACTAAAGTTCGGAAAAATTCTTAAGGCAATCTGCCTTTAATCCTTTTCTTTCCAAATCCAATCGTTTGGCTAAGAAAATCCTTCAATCATGGTTCATATGTGAAAGAAAAGTCTAAGGAACGTTCAGGGTGCATTTGGTAGGTGTTTAACACCATGAATTTCATTTAATAAGACCACAACAAGTCTTATTCCAAATCTGTCCAAAAGTAGGTTTTTCCAAAACAGAGCAGTGTTATTGTTTTGATCACAACTCAGTCGACCTAACTCGGAATTGAGCATGGTTTATGGCATTAGAAAATAAATTCATAGGGCTAGAAGTTCACAGAAGGAAACGTTCTGAAATTTGGCAAGCAACCAGCTCGAAATTGAGCCTCAAGTTGCTGCCTCGACAAATCATTCCAGCAGATCCGAGAGACAGGACAGCTATCTTAAAACGAATGGTTCGGCTCCTACACATGGAATCAGAATACGTATTTTATACCGTTGGAAAGGTATGGATGTTTAGTTTCGAATGCCACTGACGGCACTCAATTTCGAAGTCAGAGGACAAAGTTATGGTCAAAATGCTACCGCTGGACAGGGTTATCCGAAAATAGTTTTCCAGCTTGCCTAGTTCACGAATAAATTCATTTGCCCATCTAAACGTTAATGTTTTCCAATGAAATTTTTTACACATCTAACATAACATATAAACATCAGGTTTACGCCAATAAATCACCAAAAATTGGCCTTATCATGGCCGAACAAAACAGGGGCAGTTTCGGAAATTTCTTGTCATTACCTCAACTTTGAGTTTCCAACAATAATACTCCATAAATCCATCATTTTAACCACTAAACTACCATTAAATCCAACATTAAACCTCTAATCAGCAACAACCCAAGTGTGGGAATTCATAGAGCCCACTTTCAAATTTTCCAACAATACCGAGCCATCCATACACATGCAATAGCTTAAAGATGTATTTCTACCATCATAATCCAAGTTTAAGGTGTAGGATGATGTTATACCTCCTTAGTGCTTTAGATCAGAAATTTTCGGTCCTCAAGAGGCTCCAAGAAACCGTGAATTGCAGCCCTTTAGTTAGCTAGATCCAATCTCCAAGTAGTTTGCTAGATGGTCTTCAAGTTTGGTGAAGATTGATTGAAGTTTTGTGGTTGATTTGGTGAAGAAAATTTTGAAATAATGGAGTGAGAGAGAGAGGTGGGCTGGTCGGCACTTTGGGAGAGAAGAGAGAGTGAAATATGATCAATTCTAGCTTCCAAGGGAAGATTAAAATGAGTGGTGAAAATTCACTCCAAAGTCAATCCTCATTAGGGCTCGTTTGGTGCGTTTAGGGCTCGATTTCTCTCGCGTTTGGTTCACTAGTTCACTAAACCTCTAATGTACTTATGTTCATATAAATATTATTCACTCTTAATTGTCTCGAAATAAGGGTCTAAAGTCCCTCAAATAAAGCCGCGCGTGTGAAAACGCGTACCGTCAATTTTAGCGCTATAACGCGAAACCTCCGAGAAATTCTTATAACGATAATACTATTAACTATCACTTAAGTACTTAAATCTAAAATTACCTATTTTAAAACCGTTGTACATGTCCCAAATTTCCGGGCTAATTGTACTCCTAATTGGCAAAATTCTCCAAACGTATTTTCACCTTTTCTCTAAACAAGCTCCTAAGAAAATAATTTTTGAAACGAGACACTTTAAAAATGTAACGAAACTATGATACCATGTACTTAGGTCTAATGAGACTAGAAAATATTCCTCGTGGTAAAAATCCAATTAAATAATTTATTAAGCCATAAGAATTGGTTAAAATAATAGTTTTTGACGAGGTCTCACAGTATATATATTATAAAAATATTTCTCTTAGAAACACAGATTTTCTTTAAATTTATAATACAAACAAAATATTTTGACTAAAAAAAATATCAATATATTTATTATGCCTATTTATCACCATTTTTATGCATTTCATTTTTCCAAAATATATTTAATGCAACATATTTTTCAAAATATAACATAATTCCTCTCTATTTCAAAAATACTCCTTCAATAATATTCGTTAATAACCCAATTATCAACTTAAACTTCTTCCATTTTTAAATTAAATAGCATAACACAAATACAACCGCCATAAAATACTTATCAACAAAAAATTCATAACTATCTAATAAATACAAATTAATTGTACCACTTTCCATTACCTTCCATTTACTCTATTCCAAAAATATTACTTCAATAATATTTCAAAAACTAAAAAATTCAAAAATATACAACTAAAAACCAAAATTTAAAAAAAAACTTTTCTCTAAAATTATAACCTACATTATCATTAATAATATGGGATAAAGCAACAATGGCAAAAAAATATGCAATTGAATCCTTTGACAGAGTACTTAGAGATTTGCTGAATTCTGATCAAATATTTGGTGGAAAACTCATTGTTTTCGGTGGAAATTTTCGACAGACTTTACCAATCGTCCACAAAGGTCAAAGAGAAGATTACATTTCTGCATCTCTCATCAACTCATATATTTGGCCACACCTCCAAAAGATTCGATTGACTGAAAATATGAGAGCATTTCTCGATCCATCATTCTCAGATTTTCTGCTCAATATTGGAAATGGCACACAAGCAACCATTGCAAATGACAAGATACAATTGCCTTCTTCTATGATTGTCTCTTTCATTAATTGATGATCAGCAATCCTTGCACACTCTGATAGACACTGTTTATCCATCTCTATCTAGCTTTTGCCCTCAGAATTCAACTCTCATTAACAGAGCCATTCTCAGTACAACAAATGATATTGTGCACGAAATCAATCAAATTTTGATTCAGAAGTTCCCTGGAGAAGAAATCAAATATATCAGCTTCGATAACAAATAAATCCAACAAAACAAGCTGATCACGGTGACTTCTTAAATACTATCCACCCCCAGGATTACCTCCACATTTGTTGATTTTGAAACCAAATTGCCCAGTTATTCTCCTAAGAAATCTGAATCCAGCAAAGGACTATGCAATGGAACCCCATGATATGCTTAAATTTTAACAAAAACATCATACATGCACAAATTTCGGTTGGAATTCATTCTGGTAAACAGGTTTTCATTCCTCGCATTCCATTGCACAGTTCTAATGATGAGTCATATCCAATACCTTTCAAGCGTACTCAGTTCCCAATTTCATTATGTTTTGCCATGACAATTAATAAATCACAGAGACAAACACTTGATTTTGTAGGATTATATTTGAAAGAACCAGTATTTTCACATGGCCAATTATATGTTGCATTATCAAGGGCCAGAATTGCTAATGATGTTAAAATTTTACTCAGACGCATTGCTTCTGATTCTTTGTCCAGTAATTGTACTCGAAATGTAGTGTATCAAGAAATTTTAGCAGCTGCAGCTGAAGATTAAGTACTGAACTTAAAAGTTTTCAATTAAAAGTGCTTATATTCAGCATCTTATATATTTGCATCATTCCATCCATATTAATATACTTTTGATGTTCTATATTGCAGGCATGGATGACAAATGCACTCCTGTGAATAGTTTGACAAATAAATCAAGTGAGTGGATAATTAAAGTCGTTCTAATTGAAAATCCTATGTATATCTAATACATACTAACGAATAAAAATTCTATATGTATCTAATCAATATATAAAAATCGATTATGCTATTTTGTATTAATGCAGATCAATGAAAATTATATATGTTTAACCTATATCTAATATATATAAATTAATAATACTGCCTTGTATTAACATATAATAAGTGTTATTTATATCAAATAATTATAATTTCGAGACTATTTCTATATTTATAATTTTCTCTCCTTCTTTATATTTATCCGCTTATTTATTAACTCGCTTATTTATTAATTTTGTCGAAAGTGTGTATATTGACAAAAATATTAACTATTAAAAAAATACGCAAATCACTAAAAATGCTATGCACATCTAATACATAAAATAGCCTTCTTTTTATGTTTATTCGCTTATTTATTAATTTTCTCCAAAATATATACATTAGCAAAAATATTAAATGTGAAAAAAATGCAAATTCCTAAAATTCCTACATACATCTAATATATGCAAATGAATAAAAATTCTATGTGTATCCAATCAGTATATATAAATCAATTATACTGTTTCGTATTAATACAAATCAATGAAAATCGTATGTACTTAATATGTATCTAATGTATATAAATTTAATTAATTTTCTCCAAAATGTATATATTAGCAAAAATATTAAATATGAAAAAAATATGCAAATCGCTAAAAATCCTACGTGCATCTCTAAAATGTGTATATTAACAAACATATTAAATATCAAAAAAACATGCAGGTTGCTATATACACAAACATATTAATCAATATATATAAATCGATTATGGTGTTTTGTATTAATGCAGATCAATGAAAATCATATATGTTTAGCATGCATCTAATATATATAAATTAATAATACTACTTTGTATTAACATATAATAAGTGTTATTTATGTGAAATAATTATAATTTCGACACTATTTCTATGTTTATAATTTTCCATCATTCTTTATATTTATCCGCTTATTTATTAACTCACTTATTTATTAACTTTGTCAAAAGTGTGTGTATTGAAAAAAATATTAACTATCAAAAAATACGCAGGTCACTAAAAATCCTATGTATATCTAATACATACTAACGAATAAAAATTCTATATGTATCTAATCAATAGATACAAATCGATTATGCTATTTTATATTAATGCAGATCAATGAAAATTATATGTGTTTAACGTATATCTAATATATATAAATTAATAATACTACCTTGTATTAACATATAATAAGTGTTATTTATATCAAATAATTATAATTTCGAGACTATTTCTATATTTATAATTTTCCCTCCTTCTTTATATTTATCCACTTATTTATTAACATGCTTATTTATTAATTTTGTCGAAAGTGTGTATATTGACAAAAATATTAACAGTTAAAAAATTTCACAAATCACTAAAAATGCTATGCACATCTAATACATAAAATAGCCTTATTTTTATATTTATTCGCTTATTTATTAATTTTCTCCAAAATATATATATTAGAAAAAATATTAAATATGAAAAAATATGCAAATTCCTAAAAATCCTACGTACATCTAATATATGCAGATGAATAAAAATTCTATGTGTATCCAATCAGTATATATAAATCAATTATACTGTTTCGTATTAATACAAATCAATGAAAATCATATGTACGTACTTAACATGTATCTAATATATATAAATTTAATTAATTTTCTCCAAAATGTATATATTAGCAAAAATATTAAATATGAAAAAATATACAAATCGCTAAAAATCCTACGTGCACCTAACATATGCAAATGAATACAAATTCTATGTGTATCCAGTCAATATATATAAATTGATTATGCCTATTTCGTTTAATACAAATGAATGAAAATCATATGTACTTGACATGTATCTAATATATATAAACTTAAAATTAAATCAATCCAATATTTATTGATTCAAAAAACAATTATTCGATCAATAAATACAAATATATGATTCTAAATTTATAATTTCAAATTGTTAAAAATCCTTAATTTGTATATTATATTTATGAATTTGTATTCTTCACTATATTTCTTTTCTTTTAGTTTTTCAATACTAAACTCTTCCACTATCTAACACACGATCTTGAATCTTTGGTGAGTTTCATACAAATTACATTCCAATCAATATAATTCATGCACTACATTGCTACTCTCATTTCATAATACAACTACATTTTTTCCCTATTTTCTATCTCAGGTACTCATTGGTGATATACCCTCGCATATACAAACAGACAACATAGGAGTCATCAATTGCTATCATGCTAAAACTCGATGGATCTTTCAGCTAGAAGGAATAGAAATAACAGAAGGTTGGCCAATATTCGCACAAAACACTTCTTACATGAAGGAAGTGTCATCCTGTTCACCCTACTCAATGAAAACAATTATCATCTGCAGCTCTTTAGCAGAGACTTTATCCAACAATCATAATTAAACATGACCACTACAGCTTCTTGCAATAGCAATTATCTGTTCCCTAAATTTTCTTTATTCTACTTCCACTTATATTTAACAATATAAAAATAAACATATTGAAATTATTTTGAATTATTAATTTATCTCAACTCTTAAAAAATGATTTACATTCCATTAATTTAAATAATATTTACATCCTGTTACTCTTAAAAAATTAAATACAAATCACAACTGTAGACACCAAAATTTTGGTGTAATTTCATTTTTAGTTTATTTGTCGTGTTCGTTTTTTAGTTTTTAGTTTCTAGTTTTTGTTTTTAAGTTTTAGCATAGAGTTTCTTGAAAAAAAAATGGAACAAATAGAAATTTTGCTTTATTCAGCTTTATTTATTTATTTTAGTCATTTCTACTTAATTTATCTTTTATTTGGTTCATTTTGAAAAAAGAAAAAAAGAAGAAAAACAATGAAAAATGGAAAATGAAAAAAGAAAAATGGAAATTGCACTTTGTTGCTTCTAGTTTATTTATTTTACCCAATGTTAATTAATTTATTTTTGTCATTTATTTTTATTATCATTTGTGTTAAATACTTTAAAAAAAAAAAAAAGAGGCGTCGTGACAGCAAGCTGCGTATTTCGCCAGCTTGCAAGAAGGGCTCGGGGCAGCCCTTTGCTTGCAATTTTTTAGAGGAAGAGCTGGTGTTCCAGAGTGGGCCAGACACCTGAGCTAAATAGAGGAAGCTGTCTATGCAAGTGTAGGGATTAAATCGAACAAGAAAAAAGAAGCAGCAAAGGGAGGCCGTAGGATGAAGGGTTGGGAGAAGGTGTTTTGCATTTGAGGGTAGCCGCAAGGGGAGAAAGGGGGAGAGTTTTAGAAAGCAACAAAAGAACAGAGAAAGGCTACGGAGAGTTTCTGAGGAAAAACCGAGAGGAAGAGAGGTTGAGAGGAGGTTTTGAGTGAGTGGACGGCTGGAAAAAGAAGAGATAGAGAGGAGCGGCAGAGGAGGAGAAAGAAAAAGGGCTGAGCAAAAGGTGGCTACGGGCTGAGAGAAGGAACGGCAAAAGGAAAACCAGGAGGGGGTGAGAGTGGCGGCTGCAAAATCTTAAAAAAAGCTTAAGAGAAAAACGCAGAAAGCTACGGAAAAGGGAGGCTGAGAAGCGAGTGGTAGCTAGGGTGAGAAGAAGAGGAGGCTGGACCGAGAGAAAGGTTTCGACTAGGCAAGGAAAGAGCTGAGGAAGAGAAACGGCGGGGCTGAGTTGAGGACCTGGGAAATCTGGACAAAAATGAAAAACTAAAAGAGAGAAGCTTCGGGCAGGAAGAAGTTGGTGGCGCTGCCGTTACTGTTGCTGCTCTCGTACTACTGTCGCTGACTCCATCAAGCCCAGGCAGAAGCTTCAACTCCAAAGCAGTGAAGCCAAGTTGATACTTGGCAATCTTGTTGGAGCAAGCGGAGCCAGCAATCATTGAAACCATTGGCGCCTGCAACTCCGCCACCGCGAGATGGCCATTGTGAGCAGAACGAGAACTTTTGCATCCTTTTTGCCGTTGTTTTTCTACAACTGCTCACCAAACTTCGGCCATCCAATTTGCTGGTTGATCTTATGTTGGAAAGAGGTGTTGGGTTTGCATTTTCTGGGGTCTGAAATACTTGAAGCATGTTCCAATACTTTGCTGGAAAAATGAACAACCGAATTGCTGAACTTTTCTTGTACATTTTCCAGAATTTTGGCATGATCTTTTCCTAAGTCTTCTGTTTGTTTTGATGGTGGTGATTATATGTTTTGCTTAGCCTAAAATTGCAGGTTTGGTTTTTGAAAATATATAATCCAAGTTGGGATTAAGAAATAGGCATTTGTAAACAGAGAGTGCAGCAAGTTTGTTTGATTGCAACCAGTTCATCCGTGGTCTTGCATGAAGTATTTCCAATGTTTGTATGATTTCCTCCCATGTCTTTGGCTTGTTTGGATGTTGAGTTTGGTGATCATTGTTGTTAAGATCAAAGTGGAAACGTTTGTTTAAGGTTTTAGCTGTGTTTGGATGGAAAAGTTGCATCGATAAATTTCAGAAAAATTGCATCAGCTGCCGAATGTTTTGTGGCAGAAAGCCTGCGGCATTTCTTTTCCTTTTTCTATTGCTGTTTTGCTGTATGTTTCTTTTATCCTTGATGATCAGCTCTCTTTCTTGATTCAGTCATGTAATGAAGTTGCATGATTAGTGGATGATGGATAGGCAGGATTTTGGTGTTGGATAAATCTGTTTTGCATGATGAGCTGGATAGAATTGTAGCTGGAAAATTGCCGCAAACTTAGAAGCAAAAATCAGCAGATTTCATTCTTTTAGTTGCAGATTTTGAAGCCTTTTCACGTATGCATGCATGAAAGCTTTCTGAAATATTACACTTTGACCCCCTAAGTCTCTCCTTGTTCCACTAGGACCCAATCAAATAAATAATTTCATCAATTTGGTCCTTGGTAATTTTAATTTGTGCAACTTCATTGTTTGTTTGCTTCAATTGACTACCATGCTTTGTTTCAATTGCGCTTAAATCATGACTTTAGGGACTTTACGATTAGTGAGCTTGTGATTGCCTATTTCCTTTAATTTTCCCAAATAAATTGGTACCTTGACCATTTCTTTTATTTTGGAGGATAAATAAGTGATTTCACTTCATTGGGGCCCAATTGCAAGGGAGGTAACCTCTATCTCTTGATTTTCATTTCTCCTATGTGATCCAACGTGCTAAGTGTGAATTGCATGTCTACGTTGCTTTCCTTGCCTTTCTTTAATTCCTTTCATTTATTTCATTTACTTTTGCTTTTTATTTAAGTTATTCATTATGGGGTATGTGTACACCTCTTGGCTTGTAATAGATAGGGCTTGGAGGAGCATTCGATGAAGACCTATTGAAGACATGTGCCTAGCTAGCAAATGTAATAGGTTCATTAGCTTGATTGCTTGCTTTTGTTGCTATGTGTTAATTTGCTTTATTAGGTTCTTGCATCTAGTCGAGCATGCTAATTGTTATGTGCTATGTGTTTATGGGTGTTTGGCATGTCTAATCGCTTTCCATAGCCATGAATGAATGTGATGGATGAATGTACATCACCACACTAGTCCAATGCTAGTTGTGGCTCATTATTTCATTAGGAATTCATAGAAAGGGCTAGTCCAACGCTAGACCCAATAGGCCATCCCCTTTTGTTAGTGCATATTTGCATGTTCACTACATGTCATGCATTTTTCTTAGTTTTATCATTGGCATGCTCCTCGAACCCCTTTTTCCCCTCATTTTTAGGTTTTGCATCTCATACTAGTTATAGGGCTCATTTGCTTGAGAGTCCCCTTTCGATAAGGGAAACGAGCGAGTGTTGCTACTCGATAGCCTTAGCACGCTAGTTTTGCCTTCTAATCAAAGGGAAGATTAAGTCACAAAGTTAGGACTCCCCGTTCCCGTCTTGATGCATTCCTATAGGATTCATGCATTCTATTCATTCACTATCACATACACTTACTTTATATTCTAACCCTTTTTCCACATTCTCACTTCACACTACTTTTACACGTTTTCATTTAACTACTCACACTCTATACCATATCACTCGCACACAATCCCGTGGGTCCATCCCATTTACATTTCAGTCCGGGTCTATCCCATTTTCATTTCTATTCGGGTCTATCCCGTGGGTCTATCCCATTTACATTTTGTTCGGGTCTATCCCGTGGGTTAATGCCATTTAAATTCCTGTCTCGGGTCAGTCCCGATTAAAAATTTTCTGGTTAATTTTCTTGTCTGGGTCAGTCCCATTTCAAAATTTTTTTTTGTCAAAAGGGGTAAATCCTCATTTCTAGAGTGTCAGTCGTTCAAGTTTAATGCAGCCAAATAACACAGGTAAGTATTTGGTGTCTACTTCTTTGTCTCAAGTTTTTTCAAAACTCAGACAAAGAGGGGCAAACTGTAGACACCAAATTTTTGGTGTTTTATTATTTATTTATTTATTTACTATTCTATTTTATTTGTTCTATTTTTATCTGTCACATTTAGTTTTATTTACTTTTAGTTTTAGTTATTTTAGCCATTTTAGCTAGAATTTCTCAAAGGGAAAAGAAAAGCGTTTCCAAAAAATATGTTTTAGTTGTTTAGGGATTTAGTTTCATTATTTAAAGAAAAAGGAAAAATGAAAAATGGAAAAATGGGAAAAATGAATTGGAGTTTGCACTTTGTTGTTTCTAGCTTATTTATTTTTCGTCCAATGATAATTAAATTGTTTTGTTATTTATTTTTGTTGTTATTGTATTAGTTAAAAAAAAAAAAAGGGAAATACGCGACGGCAAGCTGCGTTTCTACGCAGCTTGCAAGAAAGGGCTCGGGCAGCCCTTTGGCTGCAATTTTTAGAGGAAGAGGGCTGGTGTTTCCAGGTGGCCAGACACCTGGCTAATAGAGGAAGCTTCTATGCAAGGTGTAGGGATTGAAATGAAAAGAAAAAGAAGCAGCAAAGGGAGGCCGTAGGATGAAGGGTTGGGAGAAGGTGTTTTGCATTTGAGGGTAGCCGCAAGGGGAGAAAGGGGCAGAGTTCCAGCAGTTACGGGCATCAGAAAACAGAAACGAGAGAGAGAGAGTGAACGGCTGGAAAAAACAGAGAGCAATAGACAGAGACAAAGGAGCTAGGCTAGTGAGGGCTGGACAGAAATCAGAGGGTTTTTGGTTGACGGCTGCAATCTGAGAGGAAGGAAGAGAGTAGGAGAGCCGTGGGATGAAGGGTTTAGTGGAAGGGTTGCATTTTGAGAGTAGCCGCAAGGAGAGCTGGGGGGTGAGAAACAACAGGGATAGAGCAAGTTTGACGGCTAGAAAAACGAAAAAGAAAGAGAGGTAGGCGGATAGAGAGCTGGGTTTGGGTTGAGAGTAAGAAAAGAAGGATGGAGAGAAAGAAGGAGTTTTTCTGGTTTTGGGAAGAAAGGCTTCGGGCAAGGGTGAAGCAAAGAGAGAAACAAGAGAAGCCGTGAGCTGGGAAAAGAAAAGCTGCAGAATTTTAGAAAAAGGCTGGCTTTCAGCCGACTTTGAACGTGAACACCTCTTCCATCTGAGATGCTTTTAAGAAAATTTCAGGATCTGCTCAAGCTACAAAGTGAAAGGAACGATTTTTATTCAAAAATCTTGAAGAAAAAACAACTGCAAGATCACCGAATCTGTCCGTGAAAGAGCTGCCCTGACCCTGCCGCACCAGTTTCGACTTCGAACGAGAGCGCAACAGAAACTCTTGCTTCGGTCCCAGCAATTCAGGTGATCGTTTTTGCTTCTCCCTTTCTTGTTTTAACGCTGTATTCATGAGAACCCAAGTCCAAAAGGCACGAATCTTGTGATATTTCATTTGGCTCTTTGACTTTTATCATGGTTGCTGTCTTAATGTCTCGTTGTTTGTTGTTTTGTGGGGTTGGCGAGATTCTGATTGTTAAGTTTTAGCAATAAGAGGCGTAAGTCTCAAATTCTGCTGGTTTGGGGGCTTGACAGACTTGTTGTAGGCTGAATGATCGATGATTTATTAGTGGAGGTGTTTACTGATAAATGAAATCCAGAAATTTGTGAATGTTGCAATACGTACCTTCAGATTTTCTTCTTGTGCATGATCTGGATTGTATGATCCTGGAAAATGCATTGCAGTTTGCTGAACCAGAAACTCACGGCCTTGTCTTATTGCTTTCTTCCATTTTTGGTTCCAAGTTTTGCTGATTTTATTAGACAATAATTCCAGCATGTTCCTTCTTGCATGAATGTGTTTGATTTGAATAAAGAATTGGCATGAACATGGTTACAAGGAAAGAAATTTGCTGAAGTTATAAAATGTTGCAGCAGTTTATTCATTTGAATTCATTGCAGAAAATTCTGTTTCTACGTAGCTTGCATGAAATAATTCTGAAAATTGCACTGTGCCCCCCTAAGTCTCTCTTTGGTTCCACTAGAACCCAATCAATTAAATAATTTCATCAATTTGGTCCTTGGTAATTTTAATTTGTGCAACTTCATTGTTTTGTTTTGCTTCAATTAACTACCATGCTTTGTCAATTGCATTTAAATCATGACTTTAAAGGCTTTATGACCAAGTGAGCTTGTGTTTGCCTATTTTCTTTAATTTTCCCAAATAAATTGGTACCTTGACCATTTCTTTTATTTTGGAGGATAAATAAGTGATTTCACTTCATTGGGGCCCAATTGCAAGGGAGGTAACCTCTATCTCCTTGATTTTCATTTCTCCTATGTGATCCAACGTGCTAAGTGTGAATTGCATGTCTACGTTGCTTTCCTTGCCTTTCTTTAATTCCTTTCATTTATTTCATTTACTTTTGCTTTTTATTTAAGTTATTCTTTATGGGGTATGTGTACACCTCTTGGCTTGTAATAGATAGGGCTTGGAGGAGCATTCGATGAAGACCTGTTGAAGACATGTGCCTAGCTAGCAAATGTAATAGTTAGGGCTTTAATTGCTTTATGTGTCTTGCATGTTTAGTCACTATGTGTTAATTTGCTTTATTAGGCTCTTGCATCTAGTCGAGCATGCTAAGTGTTATGTGCTACGTGTTTATAAGTGTTGGACATGTCTACTCGCTTTCCATAGCTATGAATGAATGTGATGGATGAATGTACGTTTCCACTAGTCCAATGCTAGTAGGAATTCATAGAAAGGGCTAGTCCAACGCTAGGCCCAATAGGCCGTTCCCCTTTCATTTGTGCATATTTGCGTGTTCACTACATATCATGCATTCTTTTTAGTTTTATCATTTTGCATGCCCCTCGAACCCCTTTCCCCTCCATTTTAGGATTTTTGCATTTCATGCTAGTTATAGGGTTCATTTGCTTGAGTGTCCCCTTAAATATGGGATATAGACGAGTGTGGCTTTTTCTAAGCCTTAGCACGCTTGTATTCCCTCTATCAAAGGGTAAATTGAGTCACGATTTAGGTCTCCCCGTGCCCAATATGCATGCATTCCCTAGGCTCATGCACTTTAAATCCATCCTATCATTTTATATCTTCATTACACTTTCATTCTTACTCCCAGTTGCACACGTGCACCTTTATATCCCTTCACTTGCACACGAGCACTTTTTCATTTGCAACCCAACACTTTCACATTCTTCTAATTACATATATGCATTTTGCCCACTGGCACTTAGAGTATATTTTCACATTCAAGGACATTTTCTTTGCACACTTCCACTCACACTATTGTTTTTATTACTTTTTCACACAAACTCACATTTTTCATGGCATGCATTCATCCACTCATTTTTCACATCATTTAGGTTTAGGTGTGACCTCTCCAAAAGGATCATTGTTGGGCTTCACAATTAATGTGATTGGCACCACTCAACCTTTGAAGAGAAATTTCCCCATGTCCCCCTAGGTCTAGGCTTTTGCATTCATATAGACTTATCCAACACGCTATACATACTTTGGGTAGAAAAATTAGGAAAGGTGGGGCTAAATCACGCAACTAGCCTTGGCTAGGTCGAAGGGGTGCCTTGGATTTTATCCTTGCCTTCCCCTTCGTCAAATGTGACTCCCGAACCTTTTTCGTTGGTTTACGTGGACTAGGAGTCGTTCAAAAGGGGTTTCTTTCTATCTTTCCTTTAGAAAATTTCTTTTTAGGTGACTTGGTACACCCTAACTCTGTACCAAGTGGCGACTCCATTTTTCATTAAAAAACCCCCTTTTGAATTTTGTTTGGCCAAATCGTCGCATTCTCAAGTCCCATGGCCTCTTACTTTTCATTTACACACGTTCACATTCCATTACACCACACACACAACCACTCATCAAAAAGTGGGGCGCGACAGTTGGCGACTCCACTGGGGACTTCCTAAGTGGGTCCAAGCATTTTGATTTAGCCATTCTTTTCCCTTTTCTACCCTTTTTATGCATGGCATGTGGATATTAGGGTTGCATCTTCCATTTTTAGGACTTTTTGTCTCACGTACGTCTCAAACTACTCCCTCGCTCACGAATGTATGATTGGTTGATTGGATGTATGTTTACTTGTTTATCTCGCGCTTGCATTGCATTTGGGTGGGGGGACATACCCTAGAGCCTCGCATTGGTTCTTGATCCCTCCCCTCCAAACGAGCACTAGCATACGTGCATACGCTTTAAATTTTTTCACCCTCTATTTATTTTCTTTTAGTGGCTTGTCACGCCACTCCACCCTATTAGGATTTTAGGCGACTCACTTGGACTTGTGATCGCGACACGATGTGTGCGTAGCATGATCCGAGGAGTCACTCGATCTTCCATTTTAAGCTTTGGGTTCATAGCTTTTAGCTTTTGATGGAAGATTGAGGATCTTTGATAGATTCACTCAAACACGTAGCCGCGACACGATGTGTGCGTAGCGGTGTTTGGGGAATCGCTCGAGCCACCGACAAAGAACCTTGGGATTGATGACCCTTGGTTTCTAAGTCTGAAGGCTCGGGGACCTGAGCTTGTCGAGTCTAGATGCATTAGCGAACCCCAACCTCATGCATCCATATTAGAATTGCCTAAGGTAGAGTCTGCCTTACCCTATTAGGGACACGATTCACGAGGGGAGGGATCCAACCCCTCTTTCCCTTTTATTGCTTTATTTCTTTGTATTGATTTCGTTGCTACAATGTGTTATGTGTATTTATCTGGCTGAACTAACTTTTCTTGGTTTTGTGTCCCCATTGCATTCACAAACCCTAGCAAATAAGAGGTCTGGCATGACCTTCTTTTAGAACCTACCCTCGTAGATAGGTTATTGCACGTTTAAAGATTTTGGGATATTGCATTCATAGATTAATAATTGCATAGCATTCTAAGCCTACCTTGGCGTAATAAAGGGTCCCTTAGGTCATGTTTCATTTCGAATTGCATATTTTACTGCTTTAATAAAATGGCATCATGCATAAACCCTAGAAAGGGAATGTCATTTAGGAGATCCCGTGTCAGGAATAAACCACCTTGTGTCTCGGATACTTAATCCAAAGAGACTTGCACGTTTACATTTTGTACCATCCAAAGGGGTATTGCACAAGGTAAGGTAGGATCCGATCGTCTTCATAGAGTGATCTTTGGAATATGAGCATCTAATAATCACTTTTTGGCCATTTTATCAAAAATTGGTAAAAATCCCTTGCGTAAAGGACATTGATTTGAAGAAATTCACAAATGATTCCTTCTATTGAGACGATAAATAAATTGAGGCCAAAATTTGATTTTTAGAAGGTCATAGACTAATGCACCTCAATAATTTTGAAATAACCAATGGCCGGACAATTCAACCAATCCATTTTGCCAATTCCTTCAATAAATCGTCAATTCATTTGACCAATTTACCCTTTTTAGGGTCACCTGGTCGATTTTCAATCATCAATTCATTTGACCAACTTACCCTTTTTAGGGTTACCTGGTCGATTTTGAATAAATCGTCAATTCATTTGACCGATATACCCTTTTTAGGGTCATTCGGCCGATTTTTGAATAAATCACCAATTCAATTTCATTTCATTTGGCCAATTTACCCATTTTTAGGGCAACCGAGCCGATTTTGAATAAATCAAGTGTCGTTCAATCTATTTGATAAATTTACCCTTTTTAGGGTGATCTGATTAATTTTGGATAAGTTAAATTTCATTCAATTCATTTGACCTGTTTCCCTTTTTAGGGTAATCCGGTCGATTTTTAATAAATTGTCAATTTCATTTGACCAATTAGGGTTTCAATGTCGAATTTCAAAATGAAAAACCTAGTCGATTTTGAGAAAAACATCCATTGCATCCAGCCATTTGATCAGTTGGAGTTTTGACCCGTCCTTCACTGAGAAAAGTTGTCAAAACGAATTCCAATCTCTTCGATAGGAAGTTCGTCAAGGTCAAACCCATGCGTTTTTGCAAGTTCTTGTATCGATCAAAGGTGATCAATCCATTCGGACGTTGACCTCATTTTGACAAATCTCTCGTCACTCCAATTGACCAAATTCTTTCAAAATTATTTCTCACTCAATGAGTTGATCAGATCCATCAGGTATGGTATGGTGCCTACCCTAGAGGATTGTATTTTCATGCTAGGCCTACCCTTGGCACAAAAAGGGTTCCCCCATAGGACATGCATACCAATTTTATAGTCTTGATTACTAACTCTGGGTATTTTTCTTTTGTTTTCCCCCCTTCCCTGCATTCATAAAAATACTTCAATAAAGGGAAAATATTTTTCTATATCTGATGGCACTTTCGATCTAATAAAGTGTCAAAACTGCAAGTGTTATTTGATTCTTGGGCAGATCCTACAACGAAAACATAAATGATTTATCTGGAAGCTCTACGCTAAAGCCTCTGAGAGATGTTGTAATTGTTTTCCAAAGGAAAATTTTGTATATTTGATTTGTTAATACATTTTGTTCCCAAAAGAAAAGAGACAAAAAGTGTATATGTGGAGCTCTTTACAAGTCTCTCTCTTCTCATTTGTACCATAATTGAATGAGAAATTTTGTTTCAAACTTTTTCAGCAATAAAATTTTTGGACAATTTTTGTTTTGTGTATATTTATGTACATTTCATTCTTTATTCTTACTCATTGGAGATTTCATGATGAATTTTGACAAATAAGACCAAATTAAGATTTTTCAACCTCCAACCTGAAAATTCACAAGTGTATGCTTTCAAAAATCCTTGTGTACACTAGATTGCTGATCCGAGTTATACAATAAGAGTGGTCAGAAAGGAAAAGGATGAGCGATCACTCAAAAGGCCCAATGAGATACCTTCACTTAACCCCAAAATAAAATCAGTCACATTGATTGATAAATTGCAAATTGGGGCCATCCTTGCTTGAAAAATGCCTATTGGTTTAACCAGATTCAATTCACATCTAAGTGAAAGCAAAAATGTGCATTATTCTTGTTTGTTTTGAAAATTTGGAATGATACTTCGAGCATTCTTTTCTCTACCTATACACATTTTATCATTTGCTCTCCCATTTGAGCCTTTGAAAGAAAAATTTCGTTTCAAATAAAAGCCCTAATGATCACTACCCTTCATTGGAAAATTTTCAAATATCAAAAGAGGAATGGATTTTCAATGACCATTTCGTTACTTTGGTTGTCATGAAGTGTAAGAATGATGCTTTGGCCATCATTTCTACAACTTAAACACTGTTTTATCTCTTGCATCCCCGTTTGAGCTAAAATTGGTGGTTCTTTTCAAAGCACCTATGATCGCACCCCATATTGGGGGAAGGAGATTGGGGAGATTTGATTTTTACTTGGGCTTCAATTTTGGAAAAAAAAGAAAGAAGAGAATGCTAAAAGAAAAGGGGAAAGGGAACCGCAAATTGGGAAATTTGATTCCACTTGGGTTCCAATTTTGAAAAGGAAGAGATTTGTCCGCACGGACCGCTTATGTTTCATAGATATGGATGAACAAGGGTCTTCCTCAGTCAGTAATTCAGATACATGCAAAAAAAAAAAAAATTTCGCATTAACGAAAGTTTCCTTTCAGAGTTATTGTAAGGGACGGAACAAAGGTCAGGCCCTCTTCTTTTCCAATCAAACATTCTATCCCTAGTTATCCCTTTTGAGCCATCAGAATAAAATATTTCGTTTGGCGACCCCTGAGAATCGCAAACCCCACACTGGGGCAAGTTTGAGTTGAAAAGGAAAATTTCAAGAAGTGAAAAGGTGAAAAGCCACAAAATTAAAAGACGAAAGAAGGAAAGAGAACCTCAGTTCAAAAAATAAACTGGGGCAAATTTTGTGGCTTTTCACCTTTTCACTTCTTGAAATTTTCCTTTTCAACTCAAACTTGCCCCAGTGTGGGGTTTGCGATTCTCAGGGGTCGCCAAACGAAATATTTTATTCTGATGGCTCAAAAGGGATAACTAGGGATAGAATGTTTGATTGGAAAAGAAGAGGGCCTGACCTTTGTTCCGTCCCTTACAATAACTCTGAAAGGAAACTTTCGTTAATGCGAAATTTTTTTTTTTTTTGCATGTATCTGAATTACTGACTGAGGAAGACCCTTGTTCATCCATATCTATGAAACATAAGCGGTCCGTGCGGACAAATCTCTTCCTTTTCAAAATTGGAACCCAAGTGGAATCAAATTTCCCAATTTGCGGTTCCCTTTCCCCTTTTCTTTTAGCATTCTCTTCTTTCTTTTTTTTCCAAAATTGAAGCCCAAGTAAAAATCAAATCTCCCCAATCTCCTTCCCCCAATATGGGGTGCGATCATAGGTGCTTTGAAAAGAACCACCAATTTTAGCTCAAACGGGGATGCAAGAGATAAAACAGTGTTTAAGTTGTAGAAATGATGGCCAAAGCATCATTCTTACACTTCATGACAACCAAAGTAACGAAATGGTCATTGAAAATCCATTCCTCTTTTGATATTTGAAAATTTTCCAATGAAGGGTAGTGATCATTAGGGCTTTTATTTGAAACGAAATTTTTCTTTCAAAGGCTCAAATGGGAGAGCAAATGATAAAATGTGTATAGGTAGAGAAAAGAATGCTCGAAGTATCATTCCAAATTTTCAAAACAAACAAGAATAATGCACATTTTTGCTTTCACTTAGATGTGAATTGAATCTGGTTAAACCAATAGGCATTTTTCAAGCAAGGATGGCCCCAATTTGCAATTTATCAATCAATGTGACTGATTTTATTTTGGGGTTAAGTGAAGGTATCTCATTGGGCCTTTTGAGTGATCGCTCATCCTTTTCCTTTCTGACCACTCTTATTGTATAACTCGGATCAGCAATCTAGTGTACACAAGGATTTTTGAAAGCATACACTTGTGAATTTTCAGGTTGGAGGTTGAAAAATCTTAATTTGGTCTTATTTGTCAAAATTCATCATGAAATCTCCAATGAGTAAGAATAAAGAATGAAATGTACATAAATATACACAAAACAAAAATTGTCCAAAAATTTTATTGCTGAAAAAGTTTGAAACAAAATTTCTCATTCAATTATGGTACAAATGAGAAGAGAGAGACTTGTAAAGAGCTCCACATATACACTTTTTGTCTCTTTTCTTTTGGGAACAAAATGTATTAACAAATCAAATATACAAAATTTTCCTTTGGAAAACAATTACAACATCTCTCAGAGGCTTTAGCGTAGAGCTTCCAGATAAATCATTTATGTTTTCGTTGTAGGATCTGCCCAAGAATCAAATAACACTTGCAGTTTTGACACTTTATTAGATCGAAAGTGCCATCAGATATAGAAAAATATTTTCCCTTTATTGAAGTATTTTTATGAATGCAGGGAAGGGGGGAAAACAAAAGAAAAATACCCAGAGTTAGTAATCAAGACTATAAAATTGGTATGCATGTCCTATGGGGGAACCCTTTTTGTGCCAAGGGTAGGCCTAGCATGAAAATACAATCCTCTAGGGTAGGCACCATACCATACCTGATGGATCTGATCAACTCATTGAGTGAGAAATAATTTTGAAAGAATTTGGTCAATTGGAGTGACGAGAGATTTGTCAAAATGAGGTCAACGTCCGAATGGATTGATCACCTTTGATCGATACAAGAACTTGCAAAAACGCATGGGTTTGACCTTGACGAACTTCCTATCGAAGAGATTGGAATTCGTTTTGACAACTTTTCTCAGTGAAGGACGGGTCAAAACTCCAACTGATCAAATGGCTGGATGCAATGGATGTTTTTCTCAAAATCGACTAGGTTTTTCATTTTGAAATTCGACATTGAAACCCTAATTGGTCAAATGAAATTGACAATTTATTAAAAATCGACCGGATTACCCTAAAAAGGGAAACAGGTCAAATGAATTGAATGAAATTTAACTTATCCAAAATTAATCAGATCACCCTAAAAAGGGTAAATTTATCAAATAGATTGAACGACACTTGATTTATTCAAAATCGGCTCGGTTGCCCTAAAAATGGGTAAATTGGCCAAATGAAATGAAATTGAATTGGTGATTTATTCAAAAATCGGCCGAATGACCCTAAAAAGGGTATATCGGTCAAATGAATTGACGATTTATTCAAAATCGACCAGGTAACCCTAAAAAGGGTAAGTTGGTCAAATGAATTGATGATTGAAAATCGACCAGGTGACCCTAAAAAGGGTAAATTGGTCAAATGAATTGACGATTTATTGAAGGAATTGGCAAAATGGATTGGTTGAATTGTCCGGCCATTGGTTATTTCAAAATTATTGAGGTGCATTAGTCTATGACCTTCTAAAAATCAAATTTTGGCCTCAATTTATTTATCGTCTCAATAGAAGGAATCATTTGTGAATTTCTTCAAATCAATGTCCTTTACGCAAGGGATTTTTACCAATTTTTGATAAAATGGCCAAAAAGTGATTATTAGATGCTCATATTCCAAAGATCACTCTATGAAGACGATCGGATCCTACCTTACCTTGTGCAATACCCCTTTGGATGGTACAAAATGTAAACGTGCAAGTCTCTTTGGATTAAGTATCCGAGACACAAGGTGGTTTATTCCTGACACGGGATCTCCTAAATGACATTCCCTTTCTAGGGTTTATGCATGATGCCATTTTATTAAAGCAGTAAAATATGCAATTCGAAATGAAACATGACCTAAGGGACCCTTTATTACGCCAAGGTAGGCTTAGAATGCTATGCAATTATTAATCTATGAATGCAATATCCCAAAATCTTTAAACGTGCAATAACCTATCTACGAGGGTAGGTTCTAAAAGAAGGTCATGCCAGACCTCTTATTTGCTAGGGTTTGTGAATGCAATGGGGACACAAAACCAAGAAAAGTTAGTTCAGCCAGATAAATACACATAACACATTGTAGCAACGAAATCAATACAAAGAAATAAAGCAATAAAAGGGAAAGAGGGGTTGGATCCCTCCCCTCGTGAATCGTGTCCCTAATAGGGTAAGGCAGACTCTACCTTAGGCAATTCTAATATGGATGCATGAGGTTGGGGTTCGCTAATGCATCTAGACTCGACAAGCTCAGGTCCCCGAGCCTTCAGACTTAGAAACCAAGGGTCATCAATCCCAAGGTTCTTTGTCGGTGGCTCGAGCGATTCCCCAAACACCGCTACGCACACATCGTGTCGCGGCTACGTGTTTGAGTGAATCTATCAAAGATCCTCAATCTTCCATCAAAAGCTAAAAGCTATGAACCCAAAGCTTAAAATGGAAGATTGAGTGACTCCTCGGATCATGCTACGCACACATCGTGTCGCGATCACAAGTCCAAGTGAGTCGCCTAAAATCCTAATAGGGTGGAGTGGCGTGACAAGCCACTAAAAGAAAATAAATAGAGGGTGAAAAAATTTAAAGCGTATGCACGTATGCTAGTGCTCGTTTGGAGGGGAGGGATCAAGAACCAATGCGAGGCTCTAGGGTATGTCCCCCCACCCAAATGCAATGCAAGCGCGAGATAAACAAGTAAACATACATCCAATCAACCAATCATACATTCGTGAGCGAGGGAGTAGTTTGAGACGTACGTGAGACAAAAAGTCCTAAAAATGGAAGATGCAACCCTAATATCCACATGCCATGCATAAAAAGGGTAGAAAAGGGAAAAGAATGGCTAAATCAAAATGCTTGGACCCACTTAGGAAGTCCCCAGTGGAGTCGCCAACTGTCGCGCCCCACTTTTTGATGAGTGGTTGTGTGTGTGGTGTAATGGAATGTGAACGTGTGTAAATGAAAAGTAAGAGGCCATGGGACTTGAGAATGCGACGATTTGGCCAAACAAAATTCAAAAGGGGGTTTTTTAATGAAAAATGGAGTCGCCACTTGGTACAGAGTTAGGGTGTACCAAGTCACCTAAAAAGAAATTTTCTAAAGGAAAGATAGAAAGAAACCCCTTTTGAACGACTCCTAGTCCACGTAAACCAACGAAAAAGGTTCGGGAGTCACATTTGACGAAGGGGAAGGCAAGGATAAAATCCAAGGCACCCCTTCGACCTAGCCAAGGCTAGTTGCGTGATTTAGCCCCACCTTTCCTAATTTTTCTACCCAAAGTATGTATAGCGTGTTGGATAAGTCTATATGAATGCAAAAGCCTAGACCTAGGGGGACATGGGGAAATTTCTCTTCAAAGGTTGAGTGGTGCCAATCACATTAATTGTGAAGCCCAACAATGATCCTTTTGGAGAGGTCACACCTAAACCTAAATGATGTGAAAAATGAGTGGATGAATGCATGCCATGAAAAATGTGAGTTTGTGTGAAAAAGTAATAAAAACAATAGTGTGAGTGGAAGTGTGCAAAGAAAATGTCCTTGAATGTGAAAATATACTCTAAGTGCCAGTGGGCAAAATGCATATATGTAATTAGAAGAATGTGAAAGTGTTGGGTTGCAAATGAAAAAGTGCTCGTGTGCAAGTGAAGGGATATAAAGGTGCACGTGTGCAACTGGGAGTAAGAATGAAAGTGTAATGAAGATATAAAATGATAGGATGGATTTAAAGTGCATGAGCCTAGGGAATGCATGCATATTGGGCACGGGGAGACCTAAATCGTGACTCAATTTACCCTTTGATAGAGGGAATACAAGCGTGCTAAGGCTTAGAAAAAGCCACACTCGTCTATATCCCATATTTAAGGGGACACTCAAGCAAATGAACCCTATAACTAGCATGAAATGCAAAAATCCTAAAATGGAGGGGAAAGGGGTTCGAGGGGCATGCAAAATGATAAAACTAAAAAGAATGCATGATATGTAGTGAACACGCAAATATGCACAAATGAAAGGGGAACGGCCTATTGGGCCTAGCGTTGGACTAGCCCTTTCTATGAATTCCTACTAGCATTGGACTAGTGGAAACGTACATTCATCCATCACATTCATTCATAGCTATGGAAAGCGAGTAGACATGTCCAACACTTATAAACACGTAGCACATAACACTTAGCATGCTCGACTAGATGCAAGAGCCTAATAAAGCAAATTAACACATAGTGACTAAACATGCAAGACACATAAAGCAATTAAAGCCCTAACTATTACATTTGCTAGCTAGGCACATGTCTTCAACAGGTCTTCATCGAATGCTCCTCCAAGCCCTATCTATTACAAGCCAAGAGGTGTACACATACCCCATAAAGAATAACTTAAATAAAAAGCAAAAGTAAATGAAATAAATGAAAGGAATTAAAGAAAGGCAAGGAAAGCAACGTAGACATGCAATTCACACTTAGCACGTTGGATCACATAGGAGAAATGAAAATCAAGGAGATAGAGGTTACCTCCCTTGCAATTGGGCCCCAATGAAGTGAAATCACTTATTTATCCTCCAAAATAAAAGAAATGGTCAAGGTACCAATTTATTTGGGAAAATTAAAGAAAATAGGCAAACACAAGCTCACTTGGTCATAAAGCCTTTAAAGTCATGATTTAAATGCAATTGACAAAGCATGGTAGTTAATTGAAGCAAAACAAAACAATGAAGTTGCACAAATTAAAATTACCAAGGACCAAATTGATGAAATTATTTAATTGATTGGGTTCTAGTGGAACCAAAGAGAGACTTAGGGGGGCACAGTGCAATTTTCAGAATTATTTCATGCAAGCTACGTAGAAACAGAATTTTCTGCAATGAATTCAAATGAATAAACTGCTGCAACATTTTATAACTTCAGCAAATTTCTTTCCTTGTAACCATGTTCATGCCAATTCTTTATTCAAATCAAACACATTCATGCAAGAAGGAACATGCTGGAATTATTGTCTAATAAAATCAGCAAAACTTGGAACCAAAAATGGAAGAAAGCAATAAGACAAGGCCGTGAGTTTCTGGTTCAGCAAACTGCAATGCATTTTCCAGGATCATACAATCCAGATCATGCACAAGAAGAAAATCTGAAGGTACGTATTGCAACATTCACAAATTTCTGGATTTCATTTATCAGTAAACACCTCCACTAATAAATCATCGATCATTCAGCCTACAACAAGTCTGTCAAGCCCCCAAACCAGCAGAATTTGAGACTTACGCCTCTTATTGCTAAAACTTAACAATCAGAATCTCGCCAACCCCACAAAACAACAAACAACGAGACATTAAGACAGCAACCATGATAAAAGTCAAAGAGCCAAATGAAATATCACAAGATTCGTGCCTTTTGGACTTGGGTTCTCATGAATACAGCGTTAAAACAAGAAAGGGAGAAGCAAAAACGATCACCTGAATTGCTGGGACCGAAGCAAGAGTTTCTGCTGCGCTCTCGTTCGAAGTCGAAACTGGTGCGGCAGGGTCAGGGCAGCTCTTTCACGGACAGATTCGGTGATCTTGCAGTTGTTTTTTCTTCAAGATTTTTGAATAAAAATCGTTCCTTTCACTTTGTAGCTTGAGCAGATCCTGAAATTTTCTTAAAAGCATCTCAGATGGAAGAGGTGTTCACGTTCAAAGTCGGCTGAAAGCCAGCCTTTTTCTAAAATTCTGCAGCTTTTCTTTTCCCAGCTCACGGCTTCTCTTGTTTCTCTCTTTGCTTCACCCTTGCCCGAAGCCTTTCTTCCCAAAACCAGAAAAACTCCTTCTTTCTCTCCATCCTTCTTTTCTTACTCTCAACCCAAACCCAGCTCTCTATCCGCCTACCTCTCTTTCTTTTTCGTTTTTCTAGCCGTCAAACTTGCTCTATCCCTGTTGTTTCTCACCCCCCAGCTCTCCTTGCGGCTACTCTCAAAATGCAACCCTTCCACTAAACCCTTCATCCCACGGCTCTCCTACTCTCTTCCTTCCTCTCAGATTGCAGCCGTCAACCAAAAACCCTCTGATTTCTGTCCAGCCCTCACTAGCCTAGCTCCTTTGTCTCTGTCTATTGCTCTCTGTTTTTTCCAGCCGTTCACTCTCTCTCTCTCGTTTCTGTTTTCTGATGCCCGTAACTGCTGGAACTCTGCCCCTTTCTCCCCTTGCGGCTACCCTCAAATGCAAAACACCTTCTCCCAACCCTTCATCCTACGGCCTCCCTTTGCTGCTTCTTTTTCTTTTCATTTCAATCCCTACACCTTGCATAGAAGCTTCCTCTATTAGCCAGGTGTCTGGCCACCTGGAAACACCAGCCCTCTTCCTCTAAAAATTGCAGCCAAAGGGCTGCCCGAGCCCTTTCTTGCAAGCTGCGTAGAAACGCAGCTTGCCGTCGCGTATTTCCCTTTTTTTTTTTTTAACTAATACAATAACAACAAAAATAAATAACAAAACAATTTAATTATCATTGGACGAAAAATAAATAAGCTAGAAACAACAAAGTGCAAACTCCAATTCATTTTTCCCATTTTTCCATTTTTCATTTTTCCTTTTTCTTTAAATAATGAAACTAAATCCCTAAACAACTAAAACATATTTTTTGGAAACGCTTTTCTTTTCCCTTTGAGAAATTCTAGCTAAAATGGCTAAAATAACTAAAACTAAAAGTAAATAAAACTAAATGTGACAGATAAAAATAGAACAAATAAAATAGAATAGTAAATAAATAAATAAATAATAAAACACCAAAAATTTGGTGTCTACAGTTTGCCCCTCTTTGTCTGAGTTTTGAAAAAACTTGAGACAAAGAAGTAGACACCAAATACTTACCTGTGTTATTTGGCTGCATTAAACTTGAACGACTGACACTCTAGAAATGAGGATTTACCCCTTTTGACAAAAAAAAATTTTGAAATGGGACTGACCCAGACAAGAAAATTAACCAGAAAATTTTTAATCGGGACTGACCCGAGACAGGAATTTAAATGGCATTAACCCACGGGATAGACCCGAACAAAATGTAAATGGGATAGACCCACGGGATAGACCCGAATAGAAATGAAAATGGGATAGACCCGGACTGAAATGTAAATGGGATGGACCCACGGGATAGACCCGGACTGAATGTAAATGGGATGGACCCACGGGATAGACCCGGACTGAATGTAAATGGGATAGACCCGGACTGAAATGTAAATGGGATAGACCCAGGGGATAAACCCGGACAGAAATGTAAATGGGATAGACCCACGGGATAGACCCGGACTGAAAAGTAAAGGGGATAGACCCACGGGATGGACTCGGACTGAAATGTAAATGGGATAGACCCACGGGATGGACCCGGACAGAAATGTAAATGGGATAGACCCGGACTGAAAAGTAAATGGGATAGACCCACGGGATAGACCCGGACTGAAATGTAAATGGGA
>NW_020864348.1:0-12879 GCF_003713205.1 Coffea eugenioides | reverse complement strand
TCCTTTCTTTCTCTTTACTTCTTTCTTTTTCTTTTTCTTTCTTTTCTTTCTTTCTTTCTTTCTTTCTTGCCAAGCCGCTGTCCCTTTCTTTTTCTTTCTTCTTCGGCTGCGAACCTCACCCCACCGCCGCCCACCCCAGCTCTTCTCGCCGCTGCCTCGGCTCTCCTCGCCAAGGGTGACCACCAGCTCATCTGACCTCCTTCACCCTTGCCATAGCCACCGCCTCCAAGATCCGCCTGAAGCCCCGAAAGCCGCGCACCACCAGATCCAGCTGCCGCAAACTCTTCTCTCTCACAGCCACCACCTTCATCGCACCACTGGCTTCGTATGCACGCGCCTGCCTCAATCTCTTTCTATTATTTTTTTTCATTTTCTTATTTTATTATTGCAGTATGTTTTTATTATTTTTATTACAGTACGTTTTTGAAAATTTTGCGTGTTTGGACTACCTGACATTTCTATTCCTCCTTAGTTGGGTACTTCTGTGTTACTTTGCTTGTTTCTTTTTACTTTGCTTGATTTTTATTTATTTAGTAGATTGACTTGTGGTTAGTCGTGTGATTTTTAGAATTGAATGTCCAATCGTTAATCATTATATATATATATTTTAGGTCGAATTGTGTTTAATCTGCTGTACTTTGTGTCTAACTGTGGGTAATTTGCTACAGTTGTTTGTTCAATTGGGAGGTGCCTTTAACACTTAAATTTACTTATTGAAGTAGATTGCCTTCAATTGCCTTATATGAGAGCCTTTTGTCTGTTTGCATTTCAATTACTACATTGATTGGGGTGATTTTGAGGTGCATTATTATTACATTTGGATAAGTTTGGAACCACGAGTGTTTATTGATTGCATTTGTTATAAGTGTTGAGATATCTGTATAACTTGTGAGTGAATGAAGTGTGCATTTTGTTCATTGAATTGATTTTTCATTTGTTAGTGCTTTGAATTTCTTGTTTCCATTATTCGTTAGCAACTGTTGTCTATTGTGGTTTGGAGTGCAATTTGGAAAGAATGGTGAAACCACGATCCCGACCCTTTGACCTCCGCTCCGCCTCCTCCAACTACAGGTGCTAATAGCTGGCACCAGCTTCAGGGGAGTTTCGTTGTCGTTCTTCTTATTTTTACTGTTTCATTATCACATTGAGGGCAATGTGTGATTTAAGTGTGGGGGGGATTTGGGTTTAGTTTTGATTGGTGTTTCTTTAATTTGCTGCCTTTCTTACTAGTGTTTTGATGAATAAATGTGGCAATCTCACTCGTTTATTGCTGGTTGTGATTTATCTATGAATTTAGTTTAAGTGGCAAGTAAAAGCATGTTATCTTGGTGAATATCATGAGTTTAATGACTTGGTGCAAATTGTGGTTAAATTGTTTAGGCAATATAAATATTTTACTAGCAATTGTTGTGTGGATTAGGCAATTGTTGATCTTAGTTCTCCATATTAGGAGATGACGTGGGCCATGATCTTTAATTATCTGGTTTTCTGGTGCTTTAATTGTGATTAATAAATGACCCTACTCCGCTAGTGTCGTCACCCAGTAACCGGGAGTCTTCACCACAAGTGTCGACTTTCGCGTCAAAAAGTGACTATATATATGAGTAGTTAGTCCTGAAGCTGTGAAGAGTTGAGTAACTGGGCTCTTTCATCTAAAAATGTCAGGGTTCACGTCAAAAGACTTGAATAGCTTGGGACTGAGCATAAAAAAATAAAAAAAATAATAAGTAAGTTTATGATCATGTTGGCCTGCCGATCCTTGTTCTTCAATGTTGAGATTTTGATTTTCAGTTGACCCAATTGCTAACTTTTGCTAGTTTAATATTTTGATTTCTTAGACGACTTAGCCATGAATTGGACGAGTCTATGATTTCAGGAGCTAACCGGGAGAAATATGTCTTGACACTTAACCACTAAAACTTGATTTTGGGATAAGCGTAGCTTGGCAGTAAATGAAATGAGAGTTAGCCATTGTTGAGTTTAGTGTTCCCATGCTTGAGGACAAGCATGATTTAAGTGTGGAGGGAATTGATAGGGTGTTAATTGTTAGTAATTTTATTGTTAATTCTCCTATTTATCCTTGCCAAATATTGCTTTAATTGTCAATATATATTTATATTTGGTATTTGGATATAATTTCAGAAAGTGGAGCAGAAAAGTGCTAAAAGGGGACCTTCTTGAGAAGATTTCTCCACACGTGAGAAGCTTTCCACAATCAGCCCAAATTGTGCAAACCAACGGAATTGCTGATGAAGAGTTGCCTTCCTATTATTAAGTCCTGGCAAGTCCACTAACAATAAGAAATCAAAAGGAGACAATTCTGCGGGGACCACGTAACATTGATTTAGAAAATGTGTTCTTCTTTTGGGAGATGTACTCATTAGCCATAGGTGGACTTTGATGATGAAAGTAGCTTTTCTATTTGCTTCCTACGTAACTAGTTCTCTTATGAAACTAGTGCAGAGGAGAATGAGAAGCTTCATAAGACATTAGACTAGTTTTAGTTTTCTCTCCAGGAAGCTCCGTAGGAGGATAGAGGTAGTTCTTGGTTTTCAGAGGAGGAGTTCTTCCTTCCTTGTTGTGTGGTGTGCAACTTTTCTTAAAAGAGTCTAGCGAGACTCAAGTTTCTTCCTAAATTCTTAGTTAGTTATTTATGTATTTGATTCCATTTAAATTGCGTGAGAATTTTATCATGAGGCGTGACTAATCTTCTCCTCTAGTCAAGGATCAACGCGAAGACGCAGTTCCAAATATCTGTGAGATCTAATTAATTTTACGTGTTCCTTAATTTGTTAATATTTGCATGTTTTCTATTTTAATTTCCATGGGATTATTTTGTTAATTGGATATCAAGGGCCCGATGTGCAATTTGACTTATTAATCTCCTGTCAGATTAATCAATTAAATCCGTAATTGTTTAGTTGGTTAATATTAGTGACAACTAGTATTTTCACATACTAGGGGAACATGCAATCTGATTTAAATAACCCTCGTAGCGTGTTATTAATTTGGGTTAGGCTTTTCTAGTTTTTAATGCAATTAGGAAATTAATTCCTACGGTCGTACCTAGGAGTATTTCCTGGTTAGGGGTAATCAACGGTCGTACCTTGGTTATCAATAAATTAAGGAAAAGCTGGTCGTTAGATTTTATCGGCGACTATAACTAACCTATTAATAAAATTAAGTGAACCTTCTTTGCATCAATGATCGGATGAATGGACTGTGTCTGCGTAGTTGTATCCTTGGCTAGAATTTATTTATCATTTATTTAATTGCTATTTACAATTGTATTAATTAATTATTTATTTTTGGTTAATTATTTTTAGTTAAATTGTTTAATTATTTATTTTTAATTTCATTTTGATAAAAATCCCCCGTGTCTCGAATTTAAAAAGAATCAAATTTTTTCCAGTCCCTGTGGATTCGACCCTACTCACTACTATACACAGAAAATTCATTTTTTCTCGAGTAGGTATTTATTATTGCACAGGCTCGACACCTGTCATTCAGCAGATATATTTTCATTTATCAAATACTCAAAACATATGAATGTCTGAAAATGTTCAGTTTCAGCACTTTTTTATATTATCAAACAAACTCTAATACTGAAAATATGTCTTGAGGATGCTTAGGCTTCATTTGGACGGAAGGAAATGAAGGGAAAGAAAGGAAATTATACCAATGGAAAATAAAGAAAAAGAAAGTAGAAAAAAGCAATTTCCCTTCATTTTGTTTAGATCGAATGTGGAAGGAAAAGAAAGGAAATCCTGAAATTTTGTTTGGTTTGAGGAAGGAAAAGATCAGGTTTTAGTTATTTAAAAAGGATGAGAAAAACAACTGTTTAAAAAAATTTTAATTATTATATTAGATTTGATTTTCTTTTCCTCCGTGGTTTCTGTCCACTTTTGGATGGAAAATCATAATCCAACAAAATAATTATATCATTTTCCTCCCTTTCCCTCTCTATCCTTTCATTTGCTTCCTCAAAAATTAATCCAAGTATGAAAAATCAATTCCTCTCCTTTCTTTTCCCCCCGAATCCTTCAATCAAAATGATGCCTTAAGAGTTCTAGGTTCAAATCTCCCTCATTCCTCCCTCCTCCTCCACTCCTTAAATCCCACTCTTTCTTTACTAAAAAATTTTTTTAAAAATAATTATTGAAAATATATTGCTTGCGATGTGAAGATTGCTTCGGCTTAATTCCTGTGGAGCTATAAAACTTGAAATAGGTATATCGCACTGAGGATCTTTTGTAGCTTTTTTTTTTTTAATTTAGTCTCCATATAGGTCTAAAAAAGACTTATGGAAATTCAACTTGCTAAGAAAATTAGCAGGCTATTAAGGTGGTTGCTTCTGTAATTTTTAACGGAGTTTGATGGAGGGAGAGAGAATTCCACAACGCCGGAGCGGGCATTTTGGAGATATTGAGCAAAATTTCTGTAGCAGGATTATTTCTACTCTGACAATTTCACCGGTCATTAATCACATCTATCTCAGTCCTATGATGTCCAAATAGTTGTCCAAATTTCAAATTTGTCATCTTGTGCTGGACGCACAATGTTACTTAGTGCTAGACGAGGACAAGATGAATGATGGAGAGGCCTGGAAAATAAGAAAAGGTACAACTACATTTTCAGGCCCTGCAATGTAGAAGCGGGTCCTCTCATCAGTATGAGTGGACTCCGCTCTCCCTGATATTGTGGGGATGGCCCAATCTTGCTAGTCTAGTGACTTTGTGTGGTAAAGGATAAAATATTCTACACGCAATATGGTAATGACTTCAACAGCTCTTTCCTTGCCAAAGATTTTTTTTTTATATAAAAAATTTGAATGAATTTGACTCCGGTCACCACACAAATCAGGGGTATACCTTCAAAATTAGAGATCGTTTATAAAAATTTTTACAAATTATCCGTCAATACAATCCGATAGCGAAATTTGAATACACGACTTTTTATAAGAAAATGATGCGTTCTCGTGCATCAAGTCAACTTGTGTTGTCTTTCTTTGCCAAAGTTGAAAAAGGAACAATACACTCTGCTTTCTCCCATGCTCTCAGTGGATCTGCAGCATCCATTACGAAAAAATAGTAAACGCTTGAAAGCGCAATTCTACTGGATTTGGAAGGATATGGGGTGGCGATGGTGGTTGGATTATGGCATCCTAAAAGTAGGGCCTAGAAGACATGCAAACGTGAAAAACTCAAATAGCGTTTTTTGAAGCTCTGGAAATGGGGAGTATTATATCTTTGTCATTTAATTTAGAGTAAATTGCTTTTTACCCTCCCGGGGTTTGATATTTATTACAAAACTTCTCTATTATCTAAAAACCTCTATGGTTTAAGAACTCATACATAACCCCTCATAATTTCATCTAGAATATCACTATTGCACATCTGTTGGATTTTAGGACAAATGTACAGATTTGAATCCCTAATCTGTAGTTAGGGCTGCACCTTATAATTCAACTAGTAGCCAACTCGCCTAAAAGGAGTTGATTGATTGGAGACACTACCTGAAGGCTAGAATACATCACCAAACTGAAACTCATTAGTTTAAAAAAAAAACCTTGAACATTTTCGGCTTGGGATTTTAGCAGTCGTTTGGATAAAGGATTTTGTCATTACGTAATTCTGTCCAAAAGTTTCCCTTGTTGAGGATCTAATTATGGGAATTCATTGAACGGTTTACCTATTTTGACCTAAAGATTGATTCCTGGACATCTATCAATTTATGGATCCAAAATGATTAGCATGTACAATTACACGTAGCCAAAAGAAATGTAAATAAGTTTTGAACATTAGCATTTTCTATGATGATCCTGCGTCAAGAAATACAACTACATATATGTTTCATGTAAAGACGAAGCAAAGCATCTTCTTATTTTTCATTTACAGAGGCATCCGTTGAGTTTTCAACATTTTGATACTTGTACAAACAGGCACATCCAAGAAAATAACAGAAGTTGAGGCCTCCCAGTATAGTAATCAGCCAGTACACATTATCTAGTCTCCCTCTGTTTATGTTATCAGGAAGCCAATCTGTTGTCTTTCTAACAAGGTCGATCAATGCATTGCCCATGTAAAAGCCAATGCCAATAGACAATGCAACTACTGCAGTTGATGTACTTTTCAGGGATGCTGGAAATTCTTGGTAATAAAATGAAATATGACCCGGAAAATGAAAGGCTTCTCCAATACCAGCAAGAGCTAGTGATGGCACAAGCCAAAAGACTGACATTGGTACCACAGCATTATCGTGGCCTTCAATGTTATGAAGCTGCACTGTCTTCAGCCTCTTTGCCTCCACCAGGGCTAAAACAGCCATGCTAAGAACGTCGAGCAAATGCCCAATTCCAACCCGCTGCAGGGTGGTGATTGGCCGGTGAGTGAACTTCTCCCATACCGGAAATAGGAGTCGATCTAGGAAAAATATGGTGATGCATGTGGATATGGATATGAAGACTGGCATGGTACCTGCTGGAATTTTAAAATGAGCTCCAATATGACGGTCCATTGTTAGAGCCTGGATGATTACCATACTCAATTGGATGACAAGAGGGACGGCGACGAGCAAAGCACTTGACCAGAGTGGTAGCATTTTGATTAGGCTTTTGAAATCTTCTACTTCTTTCACAGTGCATAGTCGCCAGGATTTCCTAATGGAACCAGCCAGCTCGGCGTCTCCTTCAGTTTTCAACGCTGCACGGTTTAAGAATCTGCAGATTTTTTTTTTTTTTTGGTGTTACACATTGATTAGATATCCAATCGGTTTGGCACTGGAATTAGTTTGAATCCTCAATTGCTTACAACAATTAATGGTGAACGTTGCAAAACAAGTGTTTCATACGACTATAATTTATAATGCATCCTAGTACTAGTGAATGAATCAGTCTTGACTGTAACGTGATAGTGGTTCTTACCTGAAAAATTTTGTAGGCATAATGAAGGTCATATTTCTGTGGTCTTGGCAATAATCTTCACTCTTTAGTGAGAGCAGCAAATTCCTTTTTCTAGTAGCTGCGACAATAACTCGACCCAAGCTGGCAAAAGGGCTCCCGTGTGGCTTGATACGATGATAGAAACCACTGCCAGCTAAAAATAGTACTAATCCAATTACATTTCCAGCAAAACAAATGCCAAACCCCCATGCCCAACTGACATTATCTTGAATGTACACAATTGCCGTGGAGCATACCGCAGTGGATATGTACATTACAAAAATGTACCAATTAAAGAAAATCCCTTGATACTTTGGTTTATCAAATTGATTTGCTCCCATTGGTCCGACAGTGAATCGGGTCCCGGCCATCCCTATAGATGCTAGAGCCAAACTGATATAAAGCACTGCAAATTGGAACTCTGACGGGCTTCTGCAGAGGTTGGATCCATTTTCGCAATGCGGAGGTCTCAATTTACTAAACGCTGCTGTCAGTGATATTAACAACATGCCCTGCAAAATCAAGAAAATGTCTTTCCAAATCAACCTTTCCAGTTTGATCATATACTAGAAACTGTAAGTCCAGAAAACAATAGATTTGGTGACCAGAGATGAGATGAGGGAAGATATCCAGACGACAGAGTAACATCCCAGATAGGAATCAGCAATGATGGCTCCAGCAACAGGAAATATGGAGACGCAGCCGTTGACCACATTGAAAATTTTAGCAGCACTGATACTCTTAACGTTGAATTCTTGAATCAGATACACAATAAGGTTGGACACAAGTCCTCCATAAGCTAGTGATATGCCCGTCACCATCGCTATCAAATCCAAATATAACCACCAAGTGTATTAAACTTGTGATCTGTACAATTAGTTAGTAGTGAACTGGTAATTAAGTGGAGTGATAAATGAAGAGGGAGGGAAGAGAGACAGGGACCTAGGATGAAAGGCAAGGTGATCCAGCCGCCTTTCTTGGGTATGCTGGAAGTTGAAGCAGACTTAGGATCTTCAGCATCACCAGAGTGCAGTATTTTGTCGATTTCCATGGTGCTGGGGAAGAGGGCTGCTCAGCTAAAATGTTGGCACTGTGTAAGCTGTAGTTCAGCAGCGGTCAATCCAGGTTGATTAATTTATATGGATAACATCCCATATAATTGCATCTCTCCCGCGTTATTATAATATATACTAAGTCACTCTACTTCAGCTGTTCTTTCCCATCAAAATGGGCAAAATGTCTTCTACTTGTGTATGGTGTTCCGGTCTGTAGCTTATCATTAAATGTAAGCAAGCCGCCTCTAGTTTAATTACTAGTACAAATCACTAAACAGTTTTTAAATGGGAATAAACAGGTACCTATATTGGTTAGCATCTGTAGCAAGGCTTAGTTTGGGAGTTCAGTGAGGAAAAAGAAGAAAACAGTGAACTTAGACCGCTTCAGTTCATTTGGGAGCGGGAAAAAGAAAAGATGATTTTGTATTCATTGAGAATTGCTGTTCTGCTCTCTACATAGCGTTTAAGCAACTGGTGCTACTATGCAGTTGTCATCGATAGCTGGATGCCATTTTTAGCTCCGCATAGGAAGCTTACCGTGGGATGGCTAATACTAGTTTTTGTTTTTTGGGGGGTCAGGGGAGACTCAAACCTTAAGGGTGTGTTTGGTTCACGGACTGGACGAGAGGGAATTACTTATTCTCGAATTATTCATTTTGGATTGAGTCATTCTTGAATGAGTAATTCTGTTATCTAATATTTGGTTAGTTTTATATTAGATAGGATGTCTTAGAAAATAACTTCAACCTGTGTTTGACTGAAGATAGGATAAGTTGGGATTACTTATTTATAGACCAAAATACCCCCTTTGACATACTTACAATTAGAGGTATTATTCGGGATTTAGTAAGTCCAAACTTAGTTTTTAATAGTGGATAAATTAATCAAAAATTTTAGAAGGGGCAAATTAGTTAAAAATTTAATTTTATCAATAATAGGGGTAAATTAGTCTAAAATTTAATTATTTCATTAAAATGGGCAAATTAATTCAAAACATAATTCTTTTATTAGTAGGGGCAAATTGTCCAAAATTTTATTATGTTATTAATGGGGGTAAATTAGTCTAAAATTTAAATATTATTATAGGGAGGAGGTAAGTTTGTATGGTTGTTAGAATAAAGTATTATTCTATTAGTAGGAGCAAATAAGTCCAAATTATCATCATCTCACTTTTTATTCATCCCGAGATAACTCATACCACCTCTTCCATGGGATTATTTTATCCCCTACATGAGGGATTAATTCGGTTACGTGGGACATATCATCCCTTATATAAAATGCAATCAAACATAGGATGATATAGAATTAGTAATCCAATCCCATGTCATCTTATGAACCAAATGAATCCTAAAGGGAAAAAGTCGAAATATTAAGGCTTGAAAGTGAAACCAAGGATTTGGGCTCTTGGCTAATGTTTTATCTGTTAATTTGTCTTTGGTCCATATGAATTTCCAAACATGAATTTTCTAAATTGATGGGTAAATTACTTATTATTTCCTTGTAGTTTTACATAATGTCAGATGATCACGATGATCACTGATCCTCTTAAAATTTTAAAATAGCCACATAATCCCCCTGTGGTTTTATGTAAAGTGGAAAGTAGATCGAATGTACAATCAATTACTACATTTATATCAGACACATTTTAAAAGTGCATGTCATAATATCTTAATATCCATGTAACCCCCTTATGGTTTGTATAAATATCTACTTTACCTCCCTATGATTTTTGTATTTATCGATATAATCTTCCTATGATTTTATACGAAATAGTTAACCCATCGATTGATTTAACATTTAAATAAGAGCACTATTAGTATTTCAATTAACGATATTACATAGACTATTTTTCGTTAAGTTTCCACTTTACATAAAACTATAAAGGGGTGAAGTGGACATTTTAAAACTTTAAGAAGGTTATGTGGCAATAGATGAAACCACAGGGGGATTATATATAATTTGTCCTAAATTGATTAATGCAATGAAAGGTGACAAACAATTTTAAATATACAAGAGCTTACGGTTATTGAAAATTGATATCTTCAACTCAATTAGTTCAATTATATTTGAACTATATGCAATTTTTTGGTTATTAAATATTAGAAATCAAAAAATGTGGAAGCAAAATTAATTTAAGGATAAATTACTTTTTGTCCTCCTGTAATTTGGTCTTTTACCATATGATCTCCCTATGGTTTAAAAATCTATACCCCTCATAATTTGAATTAAAGGATCACTATTAGTTATTCCATTAAAACTAACGATCAATATTAAAAAGTCAAAGTCAAATTAATAAATTGATAAAATCACCTTTTTTTCTCTTTTTTTTTTTTTCCTTTTGGGAAGAGTGGACTTGATTTTGAAAAACTGTATGTTGGCCTACTAAATCTTAATTTTTCCCAAATACATAAAAGAGGAAAAAGTAATAAAAAATAAAATGAGAAATAGAAATTTCAAATCTTTAATGACTGTAGACATCATTATAAGTTTTTAAACCAAATTTTTAACGACCACAAATCATTAATGGTATTTTATATTCCTTGTTTATCTTTTTTTTATTTCCCTTTCTTCTTTTTTGTATTTTAAAAAATAGTGAAATGATGAATTTGTCAATTTATTAGTAGGAGTTAAACTTTCTAGGTATTGTGTCCGGTGTGTGGTAACCAACAGAAGGAAACTAACCGAGTGTGACAGGTTGGGTTAACCAATCTATGGAGAGGGTTTTTATATAGGTTTTTAAATTACATGAATTATGTGATAAAACGTTAAATCACGAGAGGTTTAAAAGATAATCTACCCTTAATTTAACAACGCTCGCACACTACTTGATTTATCTGACCAATTTTCTTCGACTCCAAACAAAGTTCAATTAAAACTTAACAAATCAATGAAAAAACGAAAAGCTTGTTTCAGGCTAAGGCCAAGTTGATTCAACATGGAATTGGGCAAACCTATGTTGATTTGTCTAACTATTCCTCTTCTGGCTGATTGGACTTGTAGAACCAAGTACAAACAAGATAATAAACGAAATTCACTCCACCAATCGCAACCAGCATCCAGTATACATTGTCTAGCCTTCCCTGATTAATATTATCAGGTAACCAATTTGTTACTCTCCGGAAGAGATCAATAAGGGCAGCGCTCAAGTAAAATGCCATGCCAACAAGCATTGCAGCCATGGCGGTTGAGGTGCTCTTCAAAGATGCAGGAAATTCTTGGTAAAATAATGAAGCTTGAGCTGGAAAAGATAACGCTTCAACAATGCCCACAAGAATAAGCTGTGGAATTAACCAGAAAACCGACATGGGCACCATAGGAACAGTGGAGTGCAAGTTATGAGCTTTACTTAGTCGAAGACGCGTTGATTCTACCAAAGCTGAGATGGCCATGCTTAGAATGGTCAGTACATGGCCAATTCCTATCTTTTGAAGTAGTGTGAGTGGTGGGATGCTGATTTTTTGCCATATGGGGTCGGACAACCGGTCTATCAATGGGAGTGATATTGCTGAAAGCAGTGTGAAAACCATTATTGATGCCGGTGGGATTTTGAAGTTTGGTCCAAAGTGACGGTCCATGGTGAGGGCCGGAATTACTGTTAAGCTTGACTGAATAGCAACTGGGGTGCTTAAAAAGATACCAGTCGTCTAAAGTGGGATGATTCTTATCAAGGTTTTTAGATCCTCTACTTGTTGAACCGTACATAACTTCCATGATTTCTTGATTGATCCATCTTCTTCAGTAGCTGACTGGGTTAGGAGTGCTGCAGGATTCAGGAACCTGGAAGTTAAAATATGCAAATTAAACGATCAGATTAAAAAAACTGATTATGTTTTTGCTTTGTTTGGAATTCGTGTGATACTATTTAAAGCTGTTCTAGACCAATTATGTTTCTGGCTTTCTGGGAGTCATATAAGAATTGAGCCGGTGGTCACAAGGTTATGACTAGAGCATAGTCGTATACTTAGGATGCAATATCATCTACATTTGGGTGCTTTGATTGAGCAGCAGCTTTTGTTGAAATCGAACTCCACAGTGCTGTTTAATGGTTCACATCAGACTACAACAGTGTAATATAATCTCAACAATTTATTTTAAAATAGAAAAATTAAAATAAATTATCGAAAATGTCTCAATAATAAAATGATTTGAAGAGTTAATTTGATGATCGGCCTAACCAGTAAATATCCGACCTAGTCCGTGACTTTATTAGTTTATACTTAGCATGAAATAACTACAACAAAGCATTGCTCTAAATTCACTTACATGCGAGTGGCGATCGAACAAAATGGGACTACTGGGGAATTTGGGACATCTGCATTGAAGTCTTTAACAAGTTGGGTATATAGCATCAGGCTAAAAATTAAAATATGAAAGCCTCGCCACATTAAATTATTCATTATGAAAAGATAATTAAAGTAAGGGAAAAAAATACGTTTTCTACGGTAAAATTCCTAATCAAGTGCCTGCTGATTCCAAACCTTAGTTCGTACCTGAAGATCAACTAAATTAATCAATTCAATGTTGGTAGGAAAGTGGGAACTATCTCTGAAATCTTCGTTTGCTTCTATGTCTTTGGTTTCACGTCATCACATGCCATGTGCATTAAGAGTTCCTTGTAATTTGGAATATCACTATAGTATTGAGCCTACTTTTGGCCCTCTTAACAGATTTTCTGAGGCTTAAGGGAGCAGTTCGGCAAATGCTAATCTTGAAGCCGATTGACCAGTCAAAGCAAAATGCTGCAATTGGAATCTCTCGCTTGGGTGACTGATTTTGAAGTTTAATCTTCCGGACAAATGATCAAATTTAAGAACTTAACTAAGTCAAAGCATTGAGAGAGAGAGAAGGAAAATCATACTTGAAGGATTCAGTAGGTGCTGCAGC
>NW_020864347.1:0-17231 GCF_003713205.1 Coffea eugenioides | reverse complement strand
TTCGGATTTGATTGAGGTTCGAATGAGTCCCGGCGAGAGTTGGGCAGGCAACTCGTCGAACCCTGGGGTACGCCCTAGGAGAAGGTGGGGCCGTCACAGGTGGTATCAGAGCCTGTTTCGCATGGTCTCTGCGCGGAGTGAGCCTGGACTAAGTGGTGAATAAGTATGAAGGACTAAGTGCTCGTTTGAGCATAAGTTATGAATCATGATTTGTTATAGGCCTTAAATGTTTCTTATGATATTAGAGGACAATAGATAGGTACGTCAGGTAGGAATCTTGATTGTAGATAGTTTACTCTTTGAACTGGCCAGCTCGAGATGTGAATTATCTTATTTCGGATTCTCGTGCCCGAGTACTCCAGAATTGAGGCGATGCTAGTCACTAGGTACTTGAGACTTGTATTTTGGAACATGAACAGGCTTTGTTCGGCTAGAATGAGTATAAGAGGTTAACGGACATCTAGTGAATAGGAAGTGGCGTGAGAGATCGGACGGGGGCTATGTTAACCAAGTGTGAAACGACTTATCGTGTTATCTTCTTGTTTTGTCTTTGTACTGCTACCGTGTGTATTTGGCTTGTGGCATGATAATATCCACATGTATAGTACTTGTTGCATTTTATCTTGTCTACTTGATATGTTTCTTTGTGAATTTGGTGTGGTAAATATTGCCGTTCTAGTCAATTTACTTTGTTACATACTAAATCATTTTTGAAAAAAAAAAAAATAATGGAGGGGAGACGTATTCGTGGACGTGGAGCTAGTCGTGGCCGTGGGGCTAGGCAAGCTCAAGAACCGAGAGAAGAAAGAGAAACAGTGGCCGAGCAAGAATATGGACCGAGGGTTGAGGCCGGAGATCAAATGGCGACGGCGATGCAACAAATGACAAATATCCTAGCACGACTGGTAGATCAACAAGCAAATGCCAGTGAATCAACCCCGGAATCCTGAGATAAGAGAAGATCGGGCTCTTAGAGGTTTCAGAAGTTTGCTCCTCCGAAATTCCTTGGAGGGTCTGATCCGGATATAGCTGAGTCGAGGTTGGAGGCAATGATTAATATTTTCGCGACTTTGAATTACACGGAGCAAAGACAAGTGAACTTTGCAGGGTTCCAATTTGAAAGACCAGCCCGAGTATGGTGGAATGTGATTAAAGCAAACTGGGAAAGAGAACAGACTGCATGGTCATTGTCGCGCCCCATTTTTTAGAAGAAAAATAAATTGTTTAAAAAGTGAAATTTTATTTGAAAAAATGAATCTTGATTTACAAAGAGAATGAAAAAAACATGGGTCTAAATGGGACTTGAAACTGCGACGATTTGACCCAAAATATAGTTTAAAAAGGGTTTTGAAATAAAAATTGGAGTCGCCACTTGGTATTGAGTTAAGGTGTACCAAGTCACCAAAAATGAGTTTTTAAAGGAAAAAGTAGAAAAACCCCTTTTAAACAACTCCTAGTCCACGTAAACCAACGAAAAAGGTTCGGGAGTCACATTTGACGAAGGGGAAGGCAAGGACAAAAATCCAAGGCACCCCTTCGACCTAACCAAGGCTAGTTGCGTGATTTAGTCAAAGATTTTCTTGTTTTAACCAAAGAATTTATCACATTTGGATGTACTATATTAATGCAAAACCTAGACCTAGGGGGACATTGGGGGCAAAATTTCTCTTCAAAGCTTGAGTGGTGCCAATCACATTAGTTGTGATGCCCAATAGTGACTCTTTGGAGAGGTCACGAATAATGCAAAAATATGAGACTCTAAGAAGAGGAAAAGAATAAAATAATTATAGAAATATACATGTCTTAAAGGAATGCATCATGTCGGGTACGGGGGACTAATGTTCGTGACTCAATTTTCCCTTTAATAGAGGGAATACGAGCGTGCTAAGGCTAAAAAACCAAACTCGTCCATATCCCATATCCAAGGGGGTCCCTAATCTAATCAAGCAAATGCACTACCCTAATCCTATTTCTAGAATGAAATGCAATTCTAATGTCATGTATCATGCATGGGGGTATATATATAGGGAAATTAGGGATAAGGGTTATACGTATAAGGGGAATATCATACAAAATGATAAAAGGCCCTAAAAAGTGAAAATATGCATGAAATGAAGTGTTTTTATCATGCAATAATGATCTAATGCGCGAAGGGCCCTAATGGTCTAGCGTTGGACTAGTCCTTCACTAACGCTCTCTCACAAGCATTGGACTTGCAAGAGCTCGAGGGGACAATCATGACTAGCATTGGACTAGCCACGATTACGTGCATTTGCATCCATCATACACATATATAAGTAATGTGCATAATTAAAGCAAGTAGACATGTGAGCACGTAATTCACATAACACATAACACATAAGCATGCATATCTAGATGCCAACCCCTAAGAAAGCGATTAAACATATAGCACATAGACATGCAAAACACACAAGGCAATTAAGGCCCTAACTATTACATTTTTTGGGGGAAGGCCTACTACAATCTAAAAGGGGAAATAAGAAGGAATAAAACGATTAAATCCCTAACTATTACAATTTTGGCATTCGAGTGCCTCTCAAATGATAAAATTGAACTAAAATTAAAGCAAAAACTAAGCAACTAAAGAAATAAATAAAGTGAAAATGAAATAAACACTTAAAGTCATGCAATTGCACCCATAAGACACATATACGCACGTAGGGTCAAATAAAGTCAAAAATAAAGGATAAGGTGTACCTCCCTTGAGTTGGAGCTCTAATGGGGTGAAATGACTTATTTACCCTCCAAAAATAAAGAAAAGGTCAAGGCACCAATTTAATTTGAAACAATTAAAGAAAATATGCAAATACAAACTCTCTTGATCATAAAGCTCTTAAAATCATGAATTAAGTGCAATTTAAACAAAGCATGGTAGTTAATTGAAGCAAACAAGCAATGACAAGTTGTAAAATTAAAGCTGCCAAGGACCAAATTGAGGAAATCATTCAATTGGTTGGGTCATAGTAGAACAAGGGGAGACTTGGGGGGTTAAAGTGCAATTGTTTTGGAACATTTCCATGCAACTTCATGCAATTTTCATGCAAGCTACGAGTGAAGCTTTCTTCATTTCCGGTTACTGAGTTTCTGCCAATGCTTCCTATTAGCTATCCAAGCTAACTTAAACAAGGTTTCAAACCCAACATTCCAGCTTCCATACGACCGTCATCACACACACAAAACTAATTGTGCCAAACGAAAGGAATCAAGGCAAAGAGTGGCCATAAGATCAGATTTCTGCTGCAAACTTTGTAGCTCATTTCGTATGGTTCTATTCGTAAAGAAATTCTAACCAAAGCTGTTATCTCATCAGCCCCAAACTCACATAATCAGTTTTAACATAACCTCAAACATGGTTTGCCCAGCCTTAGCAGATTTCAACAAAGAATGTCTAAGCCAAAAGAAAAAACAAACAAAAATGATAAGACAGAAAGGCCGTGCGAAATCTGGAAAAATTCTTGTAATTTTCATGCAACCGAAACTTGCTTATGCGAGATGAAGCTTACCCCAGCCCAATGCTATGGATTCCACCCATATTATTACCATTAACCAAATGCAGTTGTCTACTCCGCAAAGATCAAGTAAGGGAGCCAAACATAAAAAAAAAATCAGCAACGAAACTGAATTTGGGAGCTGTTACGGGAAGCAAGAATATGAAAAACTAATGCAGCTTCATGCAAAAAAAAATGTGAGAAAAGCTTCTGCAACTTTCGGTTGCAGCATCTCCCTTATTCAGCCTAGGTGGATTCAGGTAGAGCAACCGAAATGCAAGATCCCAAAGGCACAAACTTGGGACAGGGAGAGGGGAAAGATAAAACATCACAGAAATGATATGAACACCTGCTGTAAAACTTCGACCCAACCCAATCTGATCCCCGGAATCAGGCATGCAAATCTGGAAACAGGAACTTTATGCAAAAGGGTTCGGCAGCAAGCTTGCGGCACCACAAAGACTTAGACAACAAACAGACCCAATGGAAGATACCCAACCCAATTAGAATTTTAGCTATTCCAGAAAATCAGTCTACAAACATCGATGCAACATACCGAACATTTTCGAACTTGTTGCAGCAAATTCTCGCGTATAAATCTCAACCAAAAGCCATCTGAACCTAGGCAACAAAATCCTCCAACATTCTTCCTATTACTATCAAATGCAGCAATGTAATTTGACCACGAAAAATGCAGCAAAGATGCCAAGAAAAACTTGCGGTAAACGTTCATGATATGTCAAATCAACAACGCATGAAACACTGACTTCAAATGAACTAAGAGCTTTAGTTTTCTCCCACTCTAAAAGAACAGAGCATGAACAACGATGTTTTCTCACACAACAGATTCGGATACAAATCATACAAAGTTGGAAACTTTCTTCATTTTCTCACTCGGCTAAACATATTTATGCAATAATTCCCCCCAAAACCCACCGATTCATTTCCCAACCCAGAAAACCCAGACGTTTTAGCTATCTAATGTTATTAAGATTATCTCAGCGCCACCACTTGACGGCTGCAACATACGATAGAAGATAAGGAATGCTACGGAGACATAAAGAAAGAAACTTGCAACGGATTCATGTCAATTGAATAACCAATGAGCACAGTACATCATAAGAACAAACTCTAGGAAAGGCAACAAAATGAATTCTAGGGAGAGTAAGCAACTCCGACGTACCTAAACACAGATGAACGACAAAAGGGACAGCTTTGGGAGCGGTTTGTTCGGCAAAGTTAGACGGCAACAATGATGACGGCGAGGAGGACAGCTCTAACTCCGCTCTTGGACTTCTCTGCTTTCCTCTGCTCAGCCGTCAGCTCTCTCTTTCTCAGTCTGTCCCTACACTCCCTCGATCTCTCTCTTTCTCTTTTCCAAGACTCCAGCTGCCTCCCAGATCCTCTCTTTTTCAGATTTTCAGCCGTCACCCCCGTGCTCCTAGCTGTCTACCTCTTCCTCCCCGTCTGTCCTTCCTCTCTTTTTTCTTTCCGCACTCTCTTTTTTATCAGCCGTCACCAACCCCCACCCCCCGCCTTCCTTGAACCCTTACCCTTTGCTTTTATATCCCATCCAAACCCCTTAAACCTCATCTCAATGGCTCTAAACAACCTCGGCTCATTCACCCTTATTGTTAGCCATTCATTATGGCTTTGAATTGGAGCCCTTAGATGGATCTCGATGGCCTGCACTTATCTCATCTAATGGGGCCAGAAAAAATACAGTAATGAAAATAGACAAAATGCAAGAAACCGCAGCAGCTATCTCTTTTTCTATTTTTCAATTTTCATTATTCATTTTTCTAACAAATAAAACAGTAAAAGTCAAATTAAAGTAAGATTCGAACAAATGAAATGCCCTGAAATTTAATTTTGATTGATGGTTTTTTCCTTCCTTTTTCTCTTTTTTTTCTTTTATTTTTTCTGAAATTTAGTATGAAGACAAAATAAACTAGAACAAAGTAAAATAAATAACAATAATAAAAATGAAAACCCTAAAATTGAAACAAATAAAGCTAAAACAAATAAAATTTAAAAATCAAAAATTTGGTGTCTACAGACATGGGCAAACTTCCTAAGGAATTTAACGAGAAGTACCTCCTACCTTTAGTCCAAGAAAGGAGGGAGGATGAGTTCATTGGGCTACGTCAGGGAACCCAAAGTGTGACAGAATATGAAACAAAATTCACAAACTGTCCAAGTTTGCTACTGAATTTGTGACCACGGAACAGAGAAGAGTGAGACGGTTTATACAGGGTTTGAATTTGGAAATTCAAGAAGCTCTAGCGGCGGTGCAAGTTAACACTTTTACGCAGGCTCTTGAAAAAGTTCAACGAATTGAGAATGCAAAGGCACAAGTAAAAGCCTCCCAAACTCGGAAAAGAGGTGCATCCGGTAATGTATCTGAGGAACTGAGTGAATTGATAGCACCTCCTAAAGTGCAAAAGGTGAACTTTTTACCCCACCCACCATGGACCTTAGGGGCATTAGATGAACGATCTACAAAAGTAAGTCAAGTAGGCCACGGGGAGATTTCTCAAAAAAGCCAACAAGTGGCTTCTTCCTTGACTTGTGGCTACTGTGGAAAGGCCAATCACACTGAGAGTGATTGTTGGAGGAAATGGCGGAAGTCATTGATTTGCGGAAGTGGTGACCACCAGGTTAGCAACTGTTCGAGAAAACGGTCACGTGAAAGTAGTACTCAGCAACTGGACGGCACTAAACCAAAATCAGCAAATGAAAAAGGGAACCGAACAAAAGTACCGGCAAGGGAATATGCCTTAGACAACCAACAAGCTCCTGAGCCATCTGAAGGTAAAAATTTCGAGGACGAAATTTCTTATGGGGGAGAGAGTGTGAGGACTTGCAAATTCCTTATATATTTCTTGAAAATTTCCTTTTATTTGAAAATTATTTGGAAAATATTATTCTATACCATCTTACTACTCAATCACCCTAGAAAAAAAGTGCCAATGATCATAGGAAATTAGGGTTTTCCTTTCCGATTTCAATTCGAAGTGAAATAGGGTTTTTTCGTGTATCCGTAGTGTAATTATTTGGTATGGAGTAAGGATCAAATTTGATGTTTAAGAGTGACTTTTAGGTGAGAAATAACATGTGATTAGAAGCTATGATATAAAGTTAGTGAATAGGAAATAAAAAGCCTAGTACGTGTAATTTAAGGAAAACGGTTAGAACTGACGTGTACCGTTCGTTATCGAATGAGAGCACCGATTAAACTCTACTTTATTTCTTTTATCTCCTCATTTTATTTTGACTAATTAGCCCTCAAAATATCTTATACATGAGTCACCATGGTTGGCCAAAGGAAGAAGGAAGAAAACTCTAGAAAGGACACATGTCAAGCCCTTATTGGAAGGAGCTTTGACTAATTTGTATCAACCATCATAAAACAAGAATTTAACCAAATCTTCTCCATTTCTTCACCACCTTGGCCGAAAATAGAGAGAGAAAAAGGGGAGAGAAACTTCATCTTCATCAACTAAATTTCTTGCTTAATCTTAAACTCCAACCATAAATCTTGTGAATCACTTCACAAAAACTACTATTTATGGAGGATTAGAACTTTGTATGGCAAGATTTTGAAGGAAAGGTTGTGGTCTTCTCCTACAAGCATCCTAGGAAGGTATCATGGCTTTTCACCCTTTTCTTTTTCCCAATTTTGGTTAAATATGGCTAGAAGCTTTTAATTTTGAGTTACAACGGTTAATTAGTGAGTTTTGTTGGAGTTGGGGGGATGATTAGCTAGGGTTTCATTTTCAGCTTTGATTATGATCATATATCCTTTAATTGATGTTATGAAGTTGCTAGTTGGAGGTTTTGATGATTTAAACCTAACAAACATGAAATTCTAGCAACAAAGTTTTAATTCCAGGTTTAAATTCTCACAAAACACCATTCTGCCCGTTTTTTTTCATCATGATAGAGGCCGAATTAGAGTTTGCATAATACATGAAAGTTGTAGATAATGATGATTTATAGGTTCCTACAAAAGTTCAGCTCAATCGGAGCAACGTAACCTGTGAAAAGATCGAAATACCACTGCTTCCCTGTATTTATCCGAAACTGATACTCAGCTTCTGTAATTGGATGTTTTGACCAGGAATACTACAGATATATAAGTTAGAAATCGGCCGAAACTTTTACCCTTGAGAAAAAAGTGAAATTACGACTAATAGAAATACGTTTTCTTTGCTAGTTCGACTCAAATAGCGATTTTAAAGTTTTACAAGTGAGCATAAGTTTTACAAATATTTTACTTATGTCCTTTGGTTTAAATGTATCCTTTTCACTACCAAAACCATATTTATACTTTGTACTAGTACGTATTCGAATTTTTTTTGAATCACTTACATCTTTGAAGGTTGAAGTATAATGTGTTCTTTTGATTATATTAGGATTCCTTGGTGATTGAGGGTGTTATCCGGAAGGATATTTTGGGACATTATTTTGCATAAATAGGTGAGTGTTCCTTGTTTGTTATTGTAGACACCAAATTTTTGTCAATTTTTAATATTTTCTCAAGATTTTTCTATTTAATAAGTTATTTATTTTCTTGCATTTTAATGTGCATTTTCTCATTTTTGCAGGTTTGCTTTAAGAAAAGAAAAAAAAACAACAAAACAAAACAAAACAAAAAATAAAAAAATCAAAAATCAAAAAATCATTTTGATCATTTTGTTTCACCAAATTAACTATTAACCCATTTCACACTCAATGGCCATGGACTAGTCTTTCCATTAATTGAGAAATCATCATTTTGGAAGATTCAGCACACAAGCTCCATTTTGGCTACAAGACATCTCTCGGCTCTATTTTGGCTCTAGAGACACACACACGAAAAAAAAACAGAGAAGCCAAAAGAAGAAAGAAAATCTCCATCCCTCTCGGCTCTCTCTCTGGGCTGGACCGAAAAGAAGAAAGAAAAAAAAAGAGAAAAACTCCTCTCTCCCTCTCGGCTCTCCTCTCTCCCAAATTTTTTCCAACACATTTGCACACAACAAGGCAGCAATCGGTTGGATTGGAGCTTGGCAATTTCATCAAAAATCTTGGCAAAAGGACCAAACTCTTCATTGAGGTATTTATCTCCCTTTTTTCCAGCTTTTCTTTTTTTAATTAACTAGATTGAATGTATGTGTGGTTATCTTTTTTATTGCTTATTTTTGCTGGTTTTTGTTGGTGTTGTATGGATGAAATTTTGGGATGGGTCACTGAACTAAATTAGGAAAAAAGAAACGGTACTGTGAATGCATGCCAAATGCTTGATAAAATGCCGAAATGGAACAACGGATTAAGAAGCTGAATATTGTGTATGTTGTTGTCAAAATGGATGACCGTTAGCTAGCACCAGGCCTGGAAATGTGTGTTTATCTAAATTTTTTGGAGTTTTGAGCTTTAAAGGCATTAGAATAATTTTCTTCATTTTTTGGGCTGTTTTGATTTAATGCATCCTTTTGTTGTTGTTTACTTGTCAAACTAAGATTATAGTTGTATTGTGGAAGTTATAAGGAGGGTTTTGGCATAATTTTTATGATTTTTGGTGAAGATTTGAGGGTTTTAAAAAAATAAAAACTGAACTGATTTCTTGGCATTTGGCCACTTTTGGGTCATTTTCTGTAAAAACTAAGTTCAAAAATGGAACCTACGCGAAAAATGGAGTGGGGAAGTGCATTTTGAGAAATCTTGGCGACTGAATAAGTCGCCGGCGACCGCCGCCAGAGGCGGTGGTGCCACCGGCGGCCACCATGGCCGCCAACTGAAGTAAGCTTCGGATGGCCAGAGGAGGAGAAGAAACGAAGGAAGAAGAAAGAAAGAAAAGAAAAGAAGAAAAAAAAAAGGGGTTTGGGCTAATTTTTTTCGGTGGGCTTGTGGTTGGGTTTTGTTTTATTTCTTTTGGGTTTCGGTTGGTTTAGGAGGTCTGAGCCCATGTGTTTTCTTTGGTCAGGCTTGAGTGACAAAATGAAAGGTTGGCCTGCTAGTTTCTTTTGGGCTTCGGCTGGGCTAAGATAGCATCCGGCCCAAATAAATAAAAATGATGGCCCGATGGCCTTTTTCTCCCATATCAGAAACCGAAATTTGCAATTTAGCCCCTGATCTTTGGAGTTGTTTCACTTCGACCCAGAACATTTTAAATTTGTTTCACTTAGGTCCTTAAATTAATTGCACTTTGGTCCCTGAATTTTATCTTTCATTTAATTTGGACCCCTGAACTTTGGAAATATAATTTTTGTCCCCCAAAAGTTTTCAATTTTTGCAATTCAGTCCTTTGCAAATTTTGGCTCTCTTTATTATGATTGTTTCTTTTCTTCAATAACTAATTATGTTACTTTTGAACATATTCAACTTGTAATTTTTAGATGTTTTAAATTTCTTTATGTTTGACATATTAGCGTGAGTTTAGTACTTTTATTATTATTATTATTTTTTTTAATTAAATTGGTGCCATGACCCTTTTGTTCATTGTGAGTATAATTAGGACAATTTGACTCCATTTAGTCACCACTTCAAACGGGAGGTACTCCTATTTTATTATTTCAATGTCAATTATGTGCTCTTATATGCTCCTATGTGTTCTTATGTGTTTATATATTTTTATATGCTTTATTTATTTGATTTAAATATTCATTCAAATTTTCTTATATATGTTAGTTAGTTTTTATAATGATTCGAGAGGTATTTAAATACCTCAAAAATGTAATAGATAGGATAATTAGATTTGTTTTATTATATTTTTCCCTCCTAGATTGTAGTTAGGCGCTCCCCGATGTAATAGATAGGTTGCGTGTTTATGTGGTTTATGTGTTATGTGTTTTATCCGCTTTTCTTAGGATTTTGGCATCTAGATATTATGTTTACGTGTTATGTGTTACGTGCTCTTATGTGTTTATTTGTTTTAATTTATGCTTTATTTGTTTCACTATGAATTGTTAATGCATGACGTCACCACACTAGTCCAACGCTAGTTGTGGCTTCTCTCTCCGCTTACTTGCTAGTCCAACGCTAGTAAGGATTTATAGAAATGGGTTAGTCCAACGCTAGACCCTTTAGGTCGTCTTGCGCTAGATTCATCTTTGTGTGATATTCACTACATTTTCATGCATATTTTCATTTTTAGGATCTTTTCTTATTTGCATGATATTCCTTATTATATTACCCCCTACCCTCTATAGGTGCTAATCATGTCATTTAGAATTGCATCTCATTTAGACTAGTTCATTTGCTTGTTCATGTTAGGATAATTATTTTTCAAACATGAAAAATGGGTGATTATAACTCTATAGTTTAAATACCCCATTAATCCTTGTATATAAAAATTATGTCACAAGTTTTTGCTTCCCGTACCATTTATGTTGCATTCCCTTTTTCTTTGATCACTTATATATATGTATATAATTTAATTTCTTTTCTTTACTTTAAATTCATCATTTGCATACTCGTGACACCTTCAAGGAGTTATTTTGGCCTTCGCAATTAATGCGATTGGTTCAATTAAACCCCTTGAATGAACATTTTGTCCCTTTCGATATATTTAAATTTGCATCCATATAGGAAACATCCAAATATGATAAAATTAAGGGTTAGATTAGGAAAATTTTGACTAAACCTCGCAACTAGCTTAGACTAGGTTGAAAGGGTGCCTTAGGTTTGAGTCAATTGAACCTTTGCCTTCCCTTTCTTCAACCGTGACTCCCGAACCCATTTTCTCTTGTTTTCAAAGACCTGGAGTTGTCAAAAAGGGTTTTATTTTATTTTACTTTATTTTTGGGTGACTTGGTACACCAAAACTCCATACCAAGTGGCGACTCCTATTTTTTTCTTAAAAACCCTTTTAGACTAAATTTTGGACCCAAATTGTCGCATTCTTTTAAGTCCCATTCTAGGTCCCTTTTCACTTATTTTTAAATGAAAATCAGATCTTTTATAAATACCTATTTTTATTCTTATTTTTCCATCGCGAAAAATGGGGCGCGACAACTTGGCGACTCCACTGGGGACGCTAGAGAGTCCAAGCACTTGGTTTAGTCGTCTTTTCTCTTTTTAACCCTTATATTTATCATATTTGGATGTTTTAGGTTGCATTTTTCTTTTTTAGGATGTTTTGCATTTCACACTCGTAATCGTTCCTCGCCTTACGTGTATGTGATGAATGGCTTATTTATTTATTTATTCGTATCACGCTTTGCATTTGGGTGGGGGTAAATATCACCGTAGAGCCTCCACACGTGTTTTGATTATAATCTCTCCCCTCAAAAGGAAGCACTTCATACGTGCATGCATTGTTTTTACCCTTTTTTATTTTTCTCGTGGGCGCCATCCCACATCTCCTTGTAGGATTAGGATCGATTTCCTTAGGTAGGCGGATGGTGTGCTCTGCGCCCATAGCGATGCCTAAGGGATCACTCAAGCCACCGACTGAAGGTTTTGGGATTGATGACCCTTAACTTTTTGGTCTGAAGGTTTGGGAGCCTGAAACCTTATCGAGTCTAGATGCATTAGTAAGCCAAACCTCATGCATCCATATTAGAAATTACCTAGGATAGAGTCAACCTATCCAATTAGGAACACTAAGCATGAGGGGAGGGATTTCACCCCTCTTTCTTTGCTTTATTTACTTTTCATTCTTGTATCATTTATTGTCACAACGTGTTATATGTTACTTGTTGAACTAACCTCTCCTTGTTTTCCCTTTTTCTGCATACACAAACCTTAGAAATAAGAGTCCTAACATGGTACTCGTTTAGGATAAGACCGCCTTTTATATCAAGCATGTTTAAATTTAAGTTAATTGCATATGCATATGTACTGCACATCATTTTAGGCTTACCCCGGCAATTAAATGGGGCACTTTTAGGTCATATTTCAATTATTTCGTTGCATATTTAATTGCTTTAATAAAATGGCATCATGCATAAACCCTAGGAAGGGAATGCCACATAGGGAATCCCGTGTTTAGGAATAAGCCACCTTGTGTCTCGGATATTTAATCCAGTGAAACTTGCACGTTTACATTTTGTACCATCCAAAGGGGTAGTGCACAAGGTAAGGTAGGATCCGATCATTTTCATAGCATGATCTTTGGAATATGAGCATCTAACAATCATCTTTTGGCCATTTTATCAAATTGGTAAAAATCCCTTGCAAAAAGGACATTAATTTGAAGAAATTCACAAATTATTCCTCGCTATTGAGACGATAAATGAATTGAGGCCAAAATTTGATTATTTGAAGGCTCATAGACTAATGCGTCAAGCCATTCAGTCCATTGGATCATTTTATTCATCAATTTCATCCAATCCATTTTATCAATTTGTTTGACTAGTTTATCCATTTTAGGGCAATCTGGTCGATTTTTTGAATAAGATCACCAATTTCATTCAAATCATTTGATTAGTTTATCCATTCTTAGGTCAATTCAATCAATTTTGAATAAATCCAAATCATCAGATTCGTTCAATTTCATTTGACCAGTTTACCCTTTCTAGGGTGATTTAGTCCATTTTTATTTGACCTATTTTTAGGGCAATACGGTCGATTTCGAATAAATCATCATTTCATTCGATCCGCTTGATCAATTGATTTCATTCAATTCATTTGATTAGTTTAATTCATTTTTAGGGTTATCCATTCAATTTTCAATAAATAATCAAATTTCATTCAATGAATTTAACCACTTTACCCCTTTTGACACGCCATGCATCGATCAAAATAAGCAATTCATTCGGACTTTGTCCTCATTTTTTTAGGACAAACATTTCTTCTCACTCCAATTGATCAAAATTTTTCAAATCATTTTTCACTCAATCAATTGATCGGATTCATCAGGTATTGTATGATGCCTACCCTAGAGGATTGCATTTTCATGCTAGGCCTACCCTTGGCATAAAAAGGGTTCCCCCATAGGGCATGCATACCGATTTTATAGTCTTGCTTACTAACTCTGGGTATTTTTCTTTTATTTTTCCCCCTCCCCCCTGCATTCATAAAAATAGTTCAATAAGGTGAAAAATATCTTTCCATGTCTGATAACAATTTTAATCTGATAAGGTTTGAAAATTACAAGTATTACTTGATTTTTAGGCAGGCCCTACAATATGGATTTGAAAATTCATTTGAAAGCGCTCGTGCAAAACATCTAAGGGATTTCATTGCTCAAAGAAAAAGGGGATATGTGTATACATGTGCAAAGGAGTTTTGTAGACTTTTTCTCATATGTATTGCTTTTAAATTTTTCAAACATTGGCAATAATGAAGCTTTTGTTCAGACAATTATTTGTTTTGTATAATACTCGAGTACATTTCATTCTTTATTGAGCTCATTAAGAGATTTCATGATGAATTTTAAGAAATAAGACCGAATTGAGGGTTTTTTTTTTTTTTTCTTTTCAACCTCTAACCTGAAAATTCGCAAGTGTATGCTTTCTAAAATCCTTGTGTACACTAGATTGGTGATCCGAGCTGCACAATAAGAGTGCTCAAAATTAAAAGAGGTCACTCAGAATGCCCATGAGATACTTTTCTCCTTCACTTAACCCCAAAATAAATCAGTCACATTGATTGATAAATTGCAAATTGGGGCAACTTTTGCTTGAAAATGTTCAAGGTGTCTAATTTGGTTCAATCACATCTAAGTGAAAGCAAAAATGTGCATTATTCTTGTTTGTTTTGAAAATTTGAAATGATGTTTTGAGCATTCGTTTCTCTACTTATACAGATTTTATCATTTGCTCTCCCATTTGAGCCTTTAAAAATAAATTCGTTTCAAATAAGAGCCCTAATGATCACTACCCTACATTGGGAAAATTTTCAAAAGGGAATGGATTCTCAACGAGCAATTCGTTTACTTGGTTGTCATGAGGTGTAAGAATGATGCTTTGGCCATCGTTTCTATAACCTAAACACTGATCATCCCTTGCATCCTCATTTGAGCTAAATTGGTGGTTCTTTTCAAAGAACATATGATCGTACCCCACATTGGGGAGGGAAATTGGAGAATTTTCCAAAAAGGGGAAAAGCAAAAATGCTAGAATAATGAGGGAACCGCAAATTGGGGAAATTTGATTCCACTTGGGTTCCAATTTTGAAAAAAAAAAAAAAAAAAAAAGAGGAAGAGTTTTGTCCGCGTGGATCGCCTATGTTTCACAAATATGGATGAACAAGGGTCTTCCTCGGTCAGTTAATTCAGATACATGCCAGAAATTTCGCATTAATGAAAGTTTCCTTTCAGAATTATTGTAAGGGACGGAACAAAAGGTCAGGCCCTCTTCTTTTCCAATCAAACATTCTATCCCTAGTTATCCCTTTTGAGCCTTCAGAATAGAATACTTCATTTGGCAACCCCTGAGAATCGCAAACCCCACACTGGGGCAAGTTTGAGTTGGAAAAGAAAAATTTCAAGAAGTGAAAAAGTGAAAAAAAACAAAATCAAAAACAAAAGAGGAAAAGAGAACCTCAGTTCAAAAATAAATTGGGGCAAATTTCAAAGAATGGCAAAAAGCCGAAAAGTCAAAAGAAGAAATAAAATGAAAGTGAAAAACCTCAATTGAGCATAAATTGGGGCAAATTCTGATTTAACCCTAAAATAGGGTTGGCGTAACAATGCGATCTCAGATTCTTTAAACCACTCTTGAAATCCGCTTTCAAGCCTTAACTTTTCTAAATACCCCACCAGATCCCATTACAAAAGCCGAAAGTCCTGACTTCTGTTCTTTGCAATGGCCTTGTCAAGGAAATTTCTGATGCCGGAAAATTTTAGCTGTATTTCTAAATTGCTTGGGTATGGGGTTGACGCTACTCGCCCTGTGAAAACCCACCAAGTTGAGGGAAAGGAAAAAGAAAAGTAAATGCAAGAAAATGCAGAAAAATTCGACGCTGAAGTCCCTGGTGAATGATGAGAAGAATGCAAGCAAATTCTGAGGTTTTTGAGTTCAAAATAGGGGCAATTTTGGGAAAATGCGATCTTCGGTGCAATGTCCTTGAAAGTTTTATTCTTTAGCTATCATTTTCAAGCCAAATTACAAGCTAATAAAGTCCATCGTTGACTTATTCCTTCATGACAACCCAAAGTGAGGATTATACTTGTGAGAAATCCATCAATCATTTGTGATCATGAGAGTATAACCAGTTTTCACAGGTTTAGCTATCGTTTCTACCCATTTCTTGCAAGCTTAAAACTTATACGTTGACTAAGTTTTCTTAAGAAATAAGAGTGACAAACTCTTTGCTTTCACTAAGATGTGGTATTGAAGGGATTACATACCATTTGGGCACAAGAATAAGACAAATCTTGACCTCCCATTTCCAAATCAGACATAATACCCATTACCCAAAGCATCGATGCTAAAGTGAGGAAGAAATCTTTTGTAATTTAGCATTATTTGAGAAATTCATCATGAAATTTTCCGCGTGATTTTAAGCAAGACGTTTAGATTTCCTCACATTATATAGGAAACACAGTTTCTTACTCTGTTCAAATAAATGGAGAAAGCATCCAAAATCAAATTTTGCAATCAAATGGACCCACAACTGGGGCAAAATTTTTATTTGCAAGATTTCGCAAAATAAGCCCATACTGGGGCAAATTTTTTATAGTTCATTTGAGGATTTCGTCAAAGATTCAAGCAAGACTTTCAAATCAATCACGCTACTCTTTTCATGAGTAGTAGTTGCATTAATTTTTTTTAAAAAAATAATTCAAGTGCATGTCATACTTTGGCAAGCCCCCTGTGCAGGTATTCATAGTCATCAACGAAAGAGCTTCTGAGTTGTGGAAGGCCGATGCCGAAGAAAGAGAAGAAAGAAGGGAAAAGGGCCCTACACTGGGGCAAATTATTTCGACAAGTCTCTCTCAGTCAGGAAAAGTCAAAAAATCAAAAAAAATCAAAAAAATCAAATCAAAAAATCAAAAAGTCAAATCAAGTTCATCACGGCAGGCTCGGGTTTGATCCCACTGTCCGATTGTCAAGACATTTTCATCGCTACTGGAGCATGAGGTTAGTCCCGCCAGTGTGCATTTCATTTTCACAGCCGCTGGAGCATGAGGTTAGTCCCGCCAGTGTGCATTTCATTTTCACAGCCGCTGGAGCGTGAGGTTAGTCCCGCCAGTGTGCATTTCATTGTCACAGCCACTGGAGCATGAGGTTTGTCCCGCCAGTGTGCATTTCATTTTCACAGCCGCTGGAGCGTGAGGTTAGTCCCGCCAGTGTGCATTTCATTTTCACAGCCACTGGAGCACTGGAGCATAAGGTTAGTCCCGCCAGTGTGCATTTCATTTCCACAGCCACTGGAGCGTGAGGTGAGTCCCGCCAGTGAGCATTTCATTTTGTACCGTCACTAGCCGTTGGGTCAGTCCCACTAGTGCGCCTTTCATTTTACCCTGCCGTTAGCATCGGGTCCAACCCACTAACGTGTCTTTTATCACCGTTAGCATCGAGTATGACTCACTAACGCGTGTTTTATTTTTTCACATCCGTTAGCATCGGGTCCAACCCACTAACGTGTCTTTTATCACCGTTACACAGTATGACTCACCCTAACGCGTGTTTTATTTTTTCACATCCGTTAGCATCGGGTCCAACCCACTAACGTGCCTTTTATCACCGTTAGCATCGAGTATGACTCACTAACGCGTGTTTTATTTTTTCACATCCGTTAGCATCGGGTCCAACCCACTAACGTGTCTTTTATCACCGTTAGCATCGAGTA